>NW_022111324.1:89352712-89366591 GCF_000313985.2 Echinops telfairi
GTTAATACCCTCTTCCTTTCACCCGACTCCCCTACCCCTCAAGATCCCCCAGAACTGTCATCCTGTTGTTCTCTCTTCTGGCTTGTTTATTCCACCTATCCCTTCCAGGTAGACATGCTATGTACCATCACAAGACTGAGTGCAATGAAGCAACAACAGAAAGTAAAACAATAGCTACAACAACAACAACAACAACACACAAATGTTTGAATAGTTTAGGGTCTGTTTGTTTTCCTTCACGGGTGCTTTCCAGTCGAGTCTGATGGGGTGCCATGCCCTGGCACTGCCTCTATCCTTGGGGACTTCATTGCTTTGCTCCCCCCACAGCTCTGCTGCATGCCCCCAGAGGCTGGCTTCGGCGTGGTGAGCTCATGGCAGGCACAATTACCGCAGTGTGTCTCTAGTGTTGTCCCCAATGGTGCTATGGGTCAATGAGGAACACTGTGTCCCGTGGTGAGGCTGGCCCTGTGCATTGCTGGCCCTGGTCATCTCTGTGCATTTGCTATTCTGAGCAGGAACATCGTCCTCAGGGCTTTTTTTTTTTTCCCCCCATCCTCCTTTGTTGGCTCCTGTGGGCTCTGACCAGACCAGTCCCTCTTCTTGAGCTGTAGCTTCCGTGCTGTCCTCGGAGGTGAATTCTTCTTGGGGGGAGGGTGGTGCTGTCCACTTAGCTGGTAATTGGGCCGGCCCCTCAGGCCTCTCTATTGGTTCCCTGCTTCATGTCAGTGTGTTGCGTTCCTGTCTTGGAACTCCGGGATGAAGTCTGGTCCCTCTTTCCCTGTGGAGATACAATCAACACTCTCTCCCTGTGTGTGTTAGTTCCCTGTATCCCGGGCTATCCGTACCTTTTTTCAATAGGGCATTTTTATCATTAGCAACTTGACTACTGTCCTTTGGCTTTTAGCTTTTTAGGACTACTGTTCTGCATTGTATTCTTTCTTTGACTGCAATTCGATCACTTTTGGATTTTTGTTTTGCAGGCACAACTGTGAAGGAAAATACTATGAAATACATGGAAATGCTTGAGGATAAACTGCACAGGTAAGGATAAAATCTACCGCTAGTCAGTCAATTCTGACTCATCGTGACCTTATAGGACAGAGTCGAAGTGATTCAGAGCCTTTCCAAGACTGTTCATCTTTACTGGAGCAAACAGCTTCATCTTTCTCCAGCCAAGCTACTTCTGGGTTTGAACCACCAACTCTGTGGTTAGCCATCTAATGTTTAGCGCATCACTCCGCCAGGGTTCCATTTAGGTTACTATTATAATTCTTTATTGTAAACTCCAGGCACCCTGGTAGCATAGTGGGTTATACACTAAGGGCTGCTCCTTGGGAGAAAGATGGGGCTTTCTGTTCCTGTTAAGAGTTAGTCTTGGAAACCCATAGGGGGAGTTCTACCCTGTCCTATAGGATGTCTATGAATCGGCATTGATTTGATGACAATAAGTTTATTATAGACTCCATGGATCCTCTGGATTCATTACTATTACAGAATTATTTTACCTTTAAGCTAAAAACAACTGAAAATAGTTGCCTATTTCTATAATAAATTAACAAAGAAAAGCATGCGCGCGCTCGTGCGCGCGCACACACACACACACACACACACACACACACACACACAGACACCCTTGAATTCTGCGAGGGAAGGAGCAGCTATCATACAGCCCTTGGCTCCTCTTTGTAAAAAGTAAGTAGTGTAAGGTCCTCCACGGAAGAGAAGACTTTCTTTGCACAGTACTTTTGTAATTCAAGTGTCTCCCTGTTTTTCCTGTTTTCAGTTTCAGAAGGGGTTGTAGGAATTTTGAACCAGCTTATGCATGTTTTAGAACAATATAAAAATGTATGTCTTGGGTTCTGTTTTAAATTCTGAATACAAACCAGCATGAAAATTCCAGGTTGCTCTTTTTCCTTTAACCCAATTAGGAATTCAGATTTGAGAAATGTTAGGCATACTATAGAATGTCAGAATGTTTTTTCTTTGTGTGTGTGTGGTTGGAAAATAAATTCCAGCCACAGGGATCTGTTTCTCATCAGGAAAACAAGCACTAGAATGCAACGGATGCTTCCTTCTCTGAGAGTCAGTTAGCTGTGTAGGCTGTTTTGCAACTCTTTTGGAAAGAGTTAAGTAATACTTTAAACATACTATCCCTTAAACTCCTGTCTGATAAGATAATGAATCCCATTGGCTAAAACAGTGCTTCTCCCTTAAGAGATGTTAAGAAAGACTGTATTGTTGAGTGCTGTGGGATAAGGAAGTAGTACAGTATTTGTTTCTATGCTTGGAAGAAGGAGCCCTGGTGGTGTAGAGGTTGCAAAGGACAAGGTTAGCAATTCAAAACCACCAGCCAGTCAGTGGGAGAATGATTAGACTTTATATTCCTACAAAGAATTACAGTCTCGGAAACCAATAGAGGCAGTTCTGCTCTGTCCTATAGGGTTGCTAGGAGTCAGAGCCAACGTGAAGGCAGGGAGTTAGAGTTTTCAGAATGCTTCCAAAGCAAGTCTTTAAACCACTAACTCACCTCTCCTCCTTCAATTTAGGGAGGAAATATGATGGAGGTGGTTAGTTAAAAGGAAGGCACTCAGTAAGAGGTAGTCCTTCAGGAAGGGCCTTTCTCCCTCAAGAGGTGCCAGTTCCAGTGGCTGCCTAGTCAACTCCAACCCCTGGTGACCCCACATGTGTCAGAGTGGAACTGCGCCCCATCGAGTTTTCACGGCTGATTGTTTAGAATTCGGAGACCAAGCCTTTCTTCTGAAATAGTTAGGGGGAGACTGGAATATACAACTTTGGGTTTGCAGTCAAGCTGTGAACTCACTGTGCTATTTAAGGACTCACTGCAGAGAACAGAATATCTGGGTCAGGTAGCTTGATTTGAATTTAGTCGTCCTTCTCCGTTGTGTTCTGAGATCTATTCTGTTCTTGACTTATCACTCATGATTTTAAATTCTGGCTGCAAATTTTATAGGCATA
The DNA here is from genome assembly GCF_000313985.2 of Echinops telfairi. Classification (NCBI taxonomy): domain Eukaryota; kingdom Metazoa; phylum Chordata; class Mammalia; order Afrosoricida; family Tenrecidae; genus Echinops; species Echinops telfairi. The sequence goes on from NW_022111324.1 coordinate 89,355,689, forward strand.
ATGAAAATTAAAACCAAACCTACTGCCTCTGAGTTGATTCGGCCTCATAGTGCAGCTAGTGAACCGAGTGGAACTGCCTCATGGTGTTTGTAAGGTGATACGTCCTTACAAAAGCAGCCTGCCACGGCTCTCTCTTGAAGAGGAGCTGGAAGGTTTGAATTACTGGCTTTTTGTTTCACAACTGAGCGCTTAACCACTGTGCCACCAACGCTCCTAATGAGCCACCTGAATCGTAAGTTCCATTCAGTTATTGAGCATAAAGCTGTAATAGTAAAAACTTAGGTACTGGCAAAGAGGTAGCCATTTTTACAGGCTCACCACTTATAAACTGTATATTCTAAGACAAATTCAACCTTCATTGTTTAACTATATAACAATCTTGGGTTGGAGTCTAAGTGTATAACTATATAACAGTCTTTAACTATATAACCATAATAAGGATATCAACTTTTCAGTGCCAATGTTCAGACAATTAATGTGGGAAAAACACTTAAATCATTGATGGTCAGTGTTAGCCCTTCACCTCTTGTTTTTCCTGATCATCTCTCCAGAATGGACTAAGAAGTCCTGGGCAGAACTGAACTTGTCCTCTTGACTTGCTACCTATTCACTCCCCCCTTGAACCCAATCCACTAAATGGCTTCGCCACTATCTGTTTCGTTACCCTAGAACCGTGGATTCATGTTGAATCCTTTCTCCTTGGTTTCCCACTGACGAGCAGCTGCGCAGTGTGGTCCCTCTGCCCCTTCACGTCTCTCAAGCTCATTTACTTTTGCAAGGATCTGTTCGTTCTACCCCAAATGACCAGAAGAGCTGATCTTGCTATTTTTCCATCGTTAGCATTGCTCACCCCACTCCCTTCTCCTTGAAATCTTGAGTGAGCATCTTAAAAGACAAATCGGATCATTACACTCACTGCTAGAAACTGTCCAGAGGCTCTCATGCCTCACAGCAAGCACCTAACCTTTTCACTTTGGCCCACAGCTCTCATCCCTTTGGCCTTTGTGTGTCCTTGAGTGTCGTCCTTTCACACCCGACCTCAGGAAACTGACTCTCTCATATTACCCAATATCTATCTGTGGATTTTTTTCCTGGAAAGAAGCTATTATTCTAAACATTTAGGAGGGGAATGACCAAGGGATGTTTTTCAGAAAAAAGGAACCATATGAAATTATTAAGACAGGTGGAACCATATGAAATTATTAAGACAAGGTTATTATGTAAAAATTAGCATTATGTAAAAACAGAGAATGACCACATCATATCACAAAATGAACGATGACTACTACATTACACACTGCTAAATAATATCATTACAAAATGGGTAACTTTCATGATTACCTAACTGCCTGGCCATTAAAACCCATAACCAAGTTGACACACAACCTTGACTATCACAGGCAGCTTTATTCCCACCTTGCACCTCAGTATTTGCTACTGTTATATATACATCATTAATACACAAAATAATCAGATAGAAGTGTTTAACTATTGTAAATTCACAACATTGGATAATGAGATAGTTGATAAGTGAGGAGTAAGTATACTGCTATTCAATCATTTTTTGATCTAGAAAAATAGAATTTTCATATGGCTCAATCCAATACCCAGGGATTTGAAGTAATCGTCAAGTGGGTCAGATGCTGCCATGTGATATTAACCTTTTCCATGGCGCACCGAGGCGCACATTTGTCATGCTCAAACATTTCATTTTTTTAAAAATCCCATAGCTTCCCAGACTGAGTAATGTATTCTCATTGACTCATTCTGACTTTAAAAATGCTTTCTATCAGTCTTGTAAAACTAAAGTTTGCCTTCAGAGATTTGACATTTCTGAACATTGTGTAAGGATCCAATTAGTATTTGTGGAATAAATATTTGGGTGTGAAGGAATGTTTGTTAATGACGAATGCAGCTAATTTTTATGCACCCCAATTTCATCTTTCACCATCTTCCACCTCTATTCCTACCCCTTCAGCAGGCTTGATGCTCTAATTCCACTGTATTCTTGACTTCTTGATTCACAAACATCAGTTACACAAGACTACCTCAATAATCTAAGATGACCAACATGATGAGTGACCATCTTACACACTTACTTCCTGAGGCCTCTTTCCATTGCTATTTCAAGATCAAATGTATGTGACTGGTTAGGCAAGACAGTGGGATAGAGAATAAAATGATAAGAAATATATAACTCCTCTGCAGTACACGGAATAGCAAACAGGGGTCAGGAATCATGTGTGTGTGTGTAGTTCATTTGATTTATTATATCCTAGCTCAGGAGTCAGAGTAGGTACTCTGGAACTTTATGAAAGCCAGTCTCTTTCTCTTGCACAGAAGTTGGTAGATATGAATTACTGGCTTTTTGTTTCACATCTGAACACTTAACCACTGCACCGCCAGGGCTCCTGATGAACCACACACATCGTAAGTTCTGTTCAGTTATAGAGAGAAAGTTGTCAGGCTCTGCTTCTGATGTACTTCCTCCCTATTGGGCCCGAGTAGTGATGGCACACATAGGCTATCACATGCATTGACCCTTTCCAAGGCAGTCAACATTTTGCAACATAAAAACAAGGCATACTTTGCCTCATAGTGGCTACTCAATCAACAGTGCAACATATTGATTAAAGAAGGTGATAAATGCTGACGAACACTTCAGCCATTCATTTGTACTCTATGGTGTATCTCTTGACCTTGCAGTGGCTTAGAAAGAAAGTGCTTGAGAATTGAACAGATTGCTCATTTTGTAGTGATTTTTATCTCCCCAATTCTCTGGACCCTCAACACCACCACCCCCATCCCTAATAAAACATTGCATCAGTTATTGTCTCTATGCATCCACTCCTTCTGTGCTTCAGAAACTGGGAAACATAGGAGAAACAATAAAAAATGAAACAGAAAGAAGAAAATATTAATATAAGGATAAAAATAATGAATAAGAAAGAAAAGACTACCAGCAATATTTTAAAAGCCAGAGAAGACATTTCAGTTGTGGAACTAGCGAGATATAGTTAACCTAGATCAAATTGAGGTTGGGTCAAGAGGGAGGTCAACTGGCCAAGTATCATATTATACTGTGATTTCATCCACCATAATCAAATTAAGGTTTTTTGATCATAAAGACTGTTTGGTAATAAAGCTGTTCAAGTCCCTGAGTCCCTTACCTATGGCCAGAAGGAATCTGCCAGAGGCTTAATCTAACTAGATACTCTGCAGATGAATTTTGGCCTCTTAGCTTTGTGCCAATTGGGTGTTCACAATTTAAGCTCTGATACCATTTCCTTCATCATATTTGGATTTTGTTATTGTCATCTTTGGATCACACAGGCTGGTGTCTGTCTTCTATGTGGACTTAGTTGATGCCACATTGAGATGGCTGCTTGTGTGAATATAAGCCTTTAAAACCCCAGGCACTATTCCAACTGATAGCCAGACACCATCTGCTTTCCTCACCACATTGCTGTAGCATCCTTATCTTCGGTGATCTCTTCATGAAGGTGAGTGTTAAGCAGGGCCATGTTATAAAAACTACTGTTTTTGAATTGGGGCTAGAATTAAGTGACATCCCGGGCTCTGTCTGCTTAAACACAGGTTATGGACAACTCAGATTTACTTGGCAGTCATATTATGATAAAAACAAAGACCAACAAGAACCACAACGAAAGAAAACAAAAACAAACAGAAAGTTTTTAAAAGACCAAAGAAAGCAAGCAAGAAAGTAAGACACTGTCAATCCTCCCCTTGGGGTATAGGGCAATTGAATTGATTACATTAATAATTTATCCAGTGACATAGAATTTAAGGCACTGTTGATATGAGGAATTGATGCAATATAGTCCAACTGTGAGCTGCAATCCATGAGTTGTTGCTTTGTACAGATTGATTGCTTAATTGATTGATCTCTGATAACATTGAACATGCGGGTCGCTGCTAGGGGAAATTTTACTGTTACATTTCTTACAAGGGCAGATCTTTGCCTCCCAGGTTGATACCTGCCCTATTAATGCAAGGGGGACATTGAGGTTCTAAATATATGGTGGTTCTAGGCTGCCTTTCACTGGACACCCACTAAGCCATAAATCCCTCGCCAAGGTCCAATGACCACCATTTCCACAGTCTTGGGGTGGCCACCCTTTGCTTCCTGTCAGATCAGGGAGTTTCAGTACAATGTCCAAGAGCAACAGGTAGTTTTGAGGTAGGGCCCACTTCCTTCAGTTGGACTTCCATGTCGGGTCCTTCTGTTTTGGCCCTTGGTGGATGCCACATTTCTTTAAGGCCAGTGTCTGTGGTCATTCTAGTACGTAGTCCATGCCATGGCTCACCGAGGATTGGCTAGAAACTTATTCAAAGTGTGTACCCAGGAACATGGAACCGGTTTTATTCTCCCCTTAGGTTCCCTACGATTATTATTTAGCACCCCTTCTGGCTTGAGGTTTCTCCTCCCCATTTACCCGCCATACCCACCCACAGAAATCAGTGCCTCCTCTGAAACGTAGATGCTCCTTTTTTCTTTTTGACGTGATTTTTCAGTAAGGTTCTCCTCATTCTGGTAGAGGGCCTGGTGATGTGGTGCAGCCTTGTTTCAGTGTTGTACTTACTGCATCAAGTGGATGGTCATCTCCCTTTCCCATTTCTTGAAGGGGTGACTCCAGTTGAAGTAAGGTCTCTTTTTGGGAGGTGGTTCTTATGAACTACACAGAACAGGGGTGATGTATGTTCATGACTAGTATGCAAACTTTCTAACCCTTTGTTTGGGATTTGGTTCCTACGATTTGTTTACTTGGTGTCTCTACTTATAATAGTGGACTCACATGACAGTTATCCTTTTGTGATTGACTAACTTCACCCAGCATCATGGTTTCCAGGTCCTTGTGTGTCATGTGGTGCTTCATGCTTTCATCACTTTTTTAGGGATGCATAGTATTCCAGTGTGTGTGTGTACCATAGTGTCATTATCCATTCTTCCTCTGTTGGGCATTTGGGCTGCTTCCAATTTCTTGCTATTGTGCACCGTGCTGCTATACATGGAAGAACAGACATCCACTTGTGTTGTCTCTCTTATTTCTTTGTGGTATATGCCTAATAGTGATATTGTTGGATCATGTAAAATTTCCATTCTGAGCATCGCCATATCATTTTCCATAGTGGTTACATATATTTAAATGTCCACCAACTGTTTATATGAGTTCCATTATCTCCACATCCTCGCCAGCATTTATTTTCTGATTTTTTGAATTGGGCTAGCATTGTGAGGTCAAGGTGGTATCTCATTGTGGTTTTAACTCACATCTCCCCGGTCATTTGTACTTCATTTCTGGTGAAGTATGTGTTCATGTCCCGCCTCCCCCCACTTCTTAATTGATTAATTATTTTCTCATTGAGCTAATTGTAACTCTAATGGTAGAGTTCTTTATATTTTAACAATTAGAACCGTGTCCGATGTGTAGTTGATAAAATTTTTTACCCAATCTGTGGGCTCTTGTTTTACTCTCCTGATGAATCCTTTTGATGTCCATAAGTGACGTAATTTTAGCATGTCCCAGTCATATGTCTTATCTTCCACCGTGTGTGCTAAATTTATTATACTTGGCAGTCTATGTTTGCCCTGCAATAGGGCCCCTATTCCTGTCTTCTCACTGATGATCCTGATAGCTTGGGGGTTAACATTTAGGTCTTTAACCCATCTTGAGTTCATTTTTGTGCATGGGGAGAGATATGGATCTTATTTCATTCTTCTGCATATGGAAATCCAGTTTGTCCAACACCACTTGTTGAAGAGACTGTCTGTCCCATTGTATATTTCTAGGTCCTTTGTGGAAGATTAATTGTCTGTAGACTGATCCATTTATGTCTGAGGTTTCTGTTCTGAACATTTGGTGGATATGTCTCTCATTGTATCGGAACCAGGCTGGTTTGACTACTGTGGCTCTGGAGTAGGTTTTTAGGTCAGGGAGTGTGAGGCCTCCTACTTGGTTCTTCTTTTTAAGAAGGTTTTTTGGTTTTGCTTTGTTTTGTTTTGTTATCCTGGGTCTTTTGCCTACCCATATGCAATTGGTAATTAGTTTTTCCATTTCTTTAAAAAATATTTTGGATTTGGATTTGGATTGCATTGTATCTGTAGATTGCTTAAAAGAGTATTGACGTTTTCACAATATTAAATCTGCCTATCCATGAATACGGGATATTCTTTCACTATGTAGGTATTTTTTTGTTTCTTGTAGTAATGTTCTGTTGTTTTATCTGTGTAGGATTTTTTGTTTCTTTAGTTAGGTCTATTCCTAAGTATTTCATCTTTTGCGTGGTTATTGTAAATGGTATTGTTTTCTTAATATATGTTTTGTAGTAGGTCTCTTGGCTGGTATACATGAATCTGATTGATTTCTGGTTGTTAATTTTGTTTCCTACTACCTTGCTGAGGCCTTAATTGTTTCCAGTAGGCTTTTTGTGGAAACTTTTGGATTTTCTATATATAGGATCATATAATCTGCAATAGTAAGAAAAAAACTACTTCTAAAGAGCTTTATTCATGTACTCATTTAGACTTATTTTCAAAGCTTTTAGTTGGGAATATTCTGGCCTACTTCATTTCCCCTAATAGTCAAACCTTATATTAATTTTTATTTTTTCAATTCTCATATTTTTCTTAGCTATCTCTTTCAAAGAATCAAAAGAAATATCAAAATGTTGCTTCCTTTGTAGATGGGGGTGAGAATGGTGTGGAGGTGGTGTCTAAGCTCCTCTGACTTCATAAGGAGGGAGGGTAACCACCAAGGCAGATTCCTATGAGGTGAAAGGCAGATGTAGCTTTACCCCCAACCTCATCAACTGAATTTTAACAACAGTCTTTCCTACTGCACTGTCTGCTTCTCTTCTAGGTTAAACAATCTGTTGTGGTAGCTACACAGACCTTATGAACAATCCTCACAATTACGGGATTTAGTTGAGATGCTAACAGCTTGCAAGTCAAGATCAGGAATGGTCAGGATACAGCAACTCTCTAGCCAGGACAGCCTCTTCACAACTGTGACAGAAGGCATATTTTTTTCTGGTCCTTTACTTCTAAGCCGTGGGCTCCTTGATCTCTGTCCTGCTAGGGGAAGTGTTCCAAAGTAAGCCAGTCTGTGCCCTAAGGCCCTCACCTGTACTTATTTTGTGGATGCTCTGCCAAGTAGTCTCACTGTCACTATCGTTGTGACTGCCTTTGCTTTTTCTGTGCAGGAATCTGGTAGTCCAGATAAAGTACTCCTGCTCATGGCTCTTCTTTCTTAATGGTTGTAAGAGACCCTGATCCTGCTTTTCAGCTGTCTCATTTTATACCCACAGTACAGCAAACTGACCAATTTTCTCATGAGAGTTCCGTATACTTTATTTGTATGCTCCCATCCAGTCACCAGTGGACGTTACAATGACTTTGGCTAGAAGAGACACATTTAAGTAACTCACGGCACCACAGTGGGTTATTAAAAGAGCCCTGGTGGCATAGTGGGTTATGCATTGGGCTGGTAGCACAAGGTAAGCAGTTCCAAACCACCAGCTGCTCCGTGAGAGAAAAAGGAATCTTTCTATTCTTGTAAAAAGATGTAGTCTCAGAAACCGACAGGCACAGCCCACTCTTTCCTATAGCGTCGCTCTGAGCTGACATCAACTTGGTGGCAGTGAGTTTGTATTGAGTTTGAAGTTACTGAACACTGTGTGGAAATAATCATTGTCCCATGCCATACTCGGGTTTCTGGTCCATGTGGAACTCAGTCTTAAATCCAGAGGATGGACATTTTGGTTCATGGTGAAGCTGTGGAATCTCTTGTTTATATGACCAATAGAAAGTGTTTATCTCCGTTTTTCTTAAATTCTCTAGATTTTATTTCTACTTTTCCCCTTGTAATCAAATATAATTTTTTATGCATTTGATGAGTGAGTACAGTTTATTTTTGTTTTCTTGTGTGCTGGTTTTCTCACATGTTTGTCTTGAATGTGTATCATACTTTTATAATTAAAAAAGCCCAATATATCATTACAATCTGTTTTTGACATGGAAGTAGTTATATATTTCCTTAGAGGCCTATCATATCTTTAGAAAGAATGATTAAAAAACTCATTGGTCTTATCTGAAGTTTACTTTAAAATGTAGAGAAGGATACTTTTTTTCAAAAGTGATTCAGTCATCTTTTTCTTTTACACATAATATGTAGTTTCTAATTACCTTGAAACTTCAGTGGGGACATCCTGACAGGAAATGGTGTAAACTTTTTCATGCTCTGAGGTGGCTAGGAGCGATGATCACAGTAGAGTCATGGAATTTTCTGTCCGGACCAGGTATTGATTGCACTCTTAGCCTATTTGTCTAGATAGCATCGTCTTCACTCCGGAACTTAGAATAAGGCAGCCCGCTGGAGTTGGAGATTTAAAAAGCCTACTAGAGTTGATAATTACTCTCCCAGCAAAATTTCATTGACCTTCTATTATCCAGGCATATTCGATATGAAGGAAATAAAGCGATTTGCCTGCCCTCGGGAGTGCAGTGTTAGAGGTCCCACTATGCAGAGAACAGTGGTTGTGTAGCATAATGGTGTTCTAGAAACAGCCAAACCATTTTTTCAGAGGCTGTTCTTCACCCCAGGCACCTAAGCCTGTCAGTGATTGCCAAAAGAAAATATGGTCTAACCTACTGAGATCTAATATAGAATAGCTATTAGGGCCTATGATGATATAGCTTAAGTTCGTTGTTTCCCAAGAAGATATACCTAAGGTGGTCCACTGAAATGTGGGAATGACATTTTAGAATTTCTATTTTGCTTTTTTGTCATTTCACTCAGTGAAATTTTGTTATTAACCATGATTTTTATGTATATACTATTGCATGGATAAATTTATAAAACAAATACTAGTGGTGCATGTTCATAATTTTCTTACTGATACATATATACACTTTAAAAACAATGATAACAAACCAAGCAAATTAAAAAAGAAACTTTAGAGTCCATGCTGTAGAGAATATATATTTTTAACAATCAATCATATATCAAGTTCAGCCTTTGACTAATGTATCTACTAGCCTACTTCTCTCTACGAAGGAAAAAAAAAACTCTTTAAAAGAAAAATCTGTTCTTAGACTACGCAAAGGAAATCAAGGAAATTAGAGACCCAAAGGGTAGGGTTAGAGAAGATAGAGGAAAAGGAGTTTACTATATGATATCCATTGGTGACTTTGGGCAAAACTTCATGAGCTTCATTCAGGGACTTGACCCTTAACAGCCAAATAGCTGGAAGTATGGATGTATTTGTTTGAGTTGCATTACCCCAAATTTCTGAAGCATTTGTGGTTCAGTGGTAGATATCTCACCAAATTTGATTTCTAGCCAATGTATCTGCAGCCACCATCCATCTTTGAGTGGAGACTTGTATGTTGCTATGATACTGAACATGCTTCACTGGGGAATCCAGACTAAGGACTAATGCAGAGAACTAACGCAGAGAACAGTAGAAAAGTCATCTGGTGTACTTTTAAACATCAGCCAATAAAACCTTTCTGAGTCAAGTGGACAGTCTACAACTGATCAGGGGAATGATATGGAGCCAGGCAGCATTTTGTTCAACTACGTGGCAGATAACAACAACAAAAACAATACTTCCAAATGGATGGAACCACGCATGGAAGAGCTAAATCATTTCCTAACAGAAATTCCGCAAAGAATGGAATTCCTTGAGATTCCAAATACACAACTCTGTACTTCAAATTCTTGTGCACATGGAACAATTTACTGACAGTTCACATTAAATTTATTTCAAACAATTTTGAGAAAAATTAATGTTAGCAACTCCACCCAACTCATTACCATAGAGTGTATTCTGAGACTATAACTCTTTGCAGGAGTAGAAAGCCTCCTGTTTTTTTGGTACAACGAGAAGAAAGGCAGGAGGGGGCAGGGAGCGGAGGCAGAAAGAAGAAGGAGACATTTCAGGTCCTTGGTTTCCACTCCACAATTTAGGATGCTCCCCTCTCCTAGGCCAACTGTGGATGATCTGTGAAAGTTCATTATCTGTTTGTCTTTAGCAGAAGAAGACATGTGGGATGCAAAGATAAGAAACATCACCCGTTCGCATCCTTGCCTAGTGTCTATACTTAGTTGAATCCTGTTCATACTTCTAAATCCAACCGAAGTTCTACTGCTTTGGTTAAGTTCTCTCTACATTATCCTGCAGTGTCTTTTGCCTAGTCTGGCTCTTAGCTTATCTGCTAGCCACATCTCCCTTGCTACGTAGGTCAATAGTAAGTAGTGTGACTTTGATTCCACACATTGGTTCTTGGACCCATGGATTTTGGCTGTGGGAGAAATAGCACCATATAAAGTGTGCTGGTTTAAGCATATACTGCCTTCTAGAGAACATGTCCACAAGCCTGTAAGGTACTGACACCCAGTTGCTTTCATAGTTGTATCTTTAAAAGGTCATTCCACTGTTCTAGCAGACCAACAGCATCTATGATCAGTGAATCCCATTTGCATGGGCACATTACTGCACTTCACTTGCTGTGAAGGGAGTTCCTTGATCTGAGGCAGTACTGTGTGTGATACCATGACAGTGGGTACAGCATTCTGTAAGTCCATAAGTGGTAGTTTTGATAGAAATGTATGTGCTCAACTAAAAAAACCCCAAAAAACTCACTATCATTGAATCAATTCAATCGTTTTATTAGGGGCTCATACAGCTCTTATCACAATCCATCCATACATCAATTGTGTAAAGCACATTTGTTCATTCATTGCCCTCATCATTCTGAAAACATTTGCTCTCCACTTAAGCCCCTGGTATCAGCTCCTCATTTTCCCCCTCCCTCCCCGCTCCCCTCTTCCTCATGAGCCCTTGATAATTTATAAATTATTATTATTTTGTCATATCT
>NW_022111324.1:89367319-89372700 GCF_000313985.2 Echinops telfairi
GACTCGGTCTCTGGTGTTAGCAGTTTGGGCACTCCGCAGTGATGATAGGCAAGTCTGCCTTGTGAGTAGAAGTTCATGCCTGTGTATAACCTTTATCACTGACATTATTGCTATTTTGTTTATGAGCCTTTTGTGCAATGGGAAGGGTGGCTGGCGCAAGAGTATCATCCTATTCTCTTGTTGGTTAAAATCCTAGGCTTATCAATGCAAAATGAAGTCACTTAAAAATAAGTATACATGATATAATTTATAATAAGCATCACAGGTCTGCATTGCTTCATTAGTCAGCAGAACACTTCCAAGTGGCTCTCAAGGAACTAAACAAGGCATTACTTGGAAATAAGCATTTTCCTCTGAAAACATTTTCTGTTCTTCAGAAAACACAGTACATTTCCTTTTTCTAACTGGTTCCTGCATTAACAGAGTCTTTCCATGAGGACAAGAAAAGACTACTCCAGCCCTTGGACTTTATCTAGGAGTCCTGGTGGCTTGTTGGGCTGCTAATTGCAAGGTCAGCAGTTTGAGATCATCAACTGCTCCTCAGGAGAAAGATGAGGTTTTCTACTCTTGTAAAGAGTTGAAGACTCAGAAAACCATCAGGGTACTTCTATTCTGTCTTATAGGGTCACTTTGAGCCAAAATTGAGCTCTTTATTTTTTTTTCCAACCTGATCTTGACTCTATCTGTCTCTACTGAAAATGAGCTGATACCAAGGGCTCAAATAGAAAGAAAATGTTTTGAAAAGGATGATGGCAACATATATACAAATGTGCTGGACACAATGGATATATGTACAGATTGTGATAAGAGCTGCAAGAGCCCCCAATAAAATTATTTTAAAAAAGAAAAACAAACAAACTAAAACACCTTCAATCCAGCCAGACCAATACAACTACTTCTTTCCCTTTGTCTCCCTGTGGTGGATAGATGGCAGCTTGGTTCCCTGCAATGGACTTCCCTTCCCCTCTCTTTTGTCCAATGGAGCCTTGATTATGCCAAGTGAATAATCTAAGGGTTGGGTGTCTTTACTAGCTCTATAGATCTATAATGCCTCATGGCTTGACATCACTAAAATGGGGCAATAAGAGAATAAGTTAAAGAATGATCCTGGTATGCAACAAGGGTTCAGTAAATTATCATTAATAGTAGTTATGACATCATGAAAAAAAAATCTTACTTTGTAAGACCAGGGAAAAATCCTTGACCTTTCTGTTGAAATTCTGAGGAAAGGAGAAGTGTTTTTGGAGCTCCCATTAAGGGCCTTGTAAACCTGGGAGACCTGCTGGCACAGAGGTTCCTCGGGCTGCTACCCAAGGCCAGCAATTTGAAATCACCAGCCACTCCACCCTGGAAAGATGAGGCTTTCAACTCCCGGAAAGAGTTCCGGTTTGGAAAACCCATCAGGGTAATGCTACCCTGTCCTGTGGGGTCGCTGTGAGTCAGAATCGAATCTATTGGGTGGCAGTGACTTTTCAAACACTGTGTTGATTATCCAGACACTGTGTTGATTATCCAAACACCCTTTGTTTGGCTGTAGGGCCTTTGGTCAGCTGCCTAGCACCCCCGGCAGAAGATAAGAAGGTACAAATGATGCTGAGGTAATTGAATTCTTCGTAATTCCTTTAACAAAAGGTTCAGGGCCTCCCATGATTCCTAGGAACAAAGGCTTAGAATCATAGGACAACCACTTGCCTTCAGAACCAGTCTGCATAGCCGCAGATTCATATTTAGTAAGACCCTACTAGCTAGCACTGAGGCCTCAGGAACCTTCATCTTCTCAGCGTATCACCAAGCACCGTTCTTATCTGATCTTCTCGTTAAGCACAAAAGAAAACCAGCACAAATTCAGTCAACTTGAGGGAGTGCAGCAACGCCAATACATCTGCATTTCTTCCAGGTATTTTCCTTGCTGTGTGCCATCCAGTCTATTAGACTCAGAATTTGTTTTTGTTTTTAATCATTTTATTAGGGGCTCATACAACTCTTACCACAATCCATACACACATCAATTGTGTAAAGCGCATTGGTACATTCATTGCCCTCATCATTCTCAAAACATTTCCTCTCCACTCAAACCCCAGGCATTAGGTCCTCATTTTTCCCCTCCCTCCCCGCTTCCCCCTCCCTCATGAGCCCTGGATAGTTTATAAATTGTTATTTTGTCATATCTTGCCTTGTCCGACGTCTCCCTTCACCCACTTTTCTGTTGTCTGTCCCCCAGGGAGGAGGTCACATATAGTTCCTTGTAATCGGTTCCCTCTTTCCTACCCATTCTCCCTTTACCCTCCCTGTTTCACCACTCACACCACTGGTCCTGTAGGGCTCATCCGGCCTGGATTCCCTGTATTTCCAGTTCCTATCTGTACCAGTGTACATCCTCTGGTCTAGCCAGACTTGCAAGGTAGAATTCGAGTCATGGTAGTGGGAGACATTTAGGAACTAGAGGAAAGTTGTATTTCTCATCGTTGTTACATCACACCCTGACTGGCTCATCTCCTCCCTGAGACCCCTCTGCAAGGGGATAGACTCAAAATTTGAATTGATATAAGATAAAGAATAAAGGAATTGATTATAAATGAAAAGGAATCGTTCTAGGAATAGACCCCACTGGGGATCGTGCAGATCAACACCAAGTCTCTTTGCCTTACAATAGTGATATGATAGGCTTTCTCACTGAGATCAATTAATAAATTAACCAATAGTTAAGGATGCGCCAAACTTGGCAAGGTGCCCAGTGATTGAGACTTTCGAGCCCTTCTTTAATTGGGTTGCTGGAGGCACATGCAGTTTTGATAACTATGTTAGACTAAATTAGGGAAGGATGTAGAGTGGAGAGTGTCAGTCCACCTGCTCTCTGGCGGGAGTGCCATTATCACCCCAGGTATGTTAGCATCTTGCAAAGCAGGCACATTTCAAGGCATATGCCATTGTTTTAAAAAGACATTTATAATTAATCAATAGAGAATGTCTGAACAAAATGATTTTTTACAAACTCTGAAAAAGTCAAGATTGCTTGAGTTTTTTATGTATTTTGGGGTGGTTGCTTGGAAATCTTAAAGAAAAATTAATTGCTGTACCAATGGAAATCCCAGTAGTTAGAGCTCTAATTTGCTATTAATTAATTGAGAAGACTTAATGATTCAAGGAAGCATTGTTAAGATTGCATGATAGTTCTATTTGCTAACATGCTAGGAAGCTGTTCGCTTCAGAGGCAAAAGTAATACATATAAAATTCTGCATGGAAGTTTCCACTGACTTCTGGTACACAGTCATTTTTAGGACTCTGCTCAATGCCCTTATCTCACTTTACCAATGACAATTTCGCAACCATGGAAAATGTAGGTTAGACAAAATATTACAGAGAAAAATTTCTGTGACTCATTTTGCTCCATTTCCCCTCATCCCCCCCTTACTCTAACCCCCTGGAATCATACAACATCTGTTAGAACATTAGCTACAAAGAAGTGAGCTGCAGACACCTTATGTGCTGCACTGAATCCCATTATATCTTTAAGCCCACATTGGGATGGCTTCTAAATCCCTTATCACAAGTGCCTCAGGCAGAAAACAATTTTTTCCTTCTGTTGCTGCTGATGTAAAGATGACATTTCTTGAGCTCCAAGAATTGTATGTGATTATATTGTATGCTAAACCTCAAAAGATAATTGTCTAGCTCCATTCATCTCAAAAACAGGGCTTTTCAGTTGTACCTCTTTAAAGAATGGGGGGGGGAGCCCTAAATAGAAATCATATAAATTTATTTAGTGGACTGAGAAGGAAAAGAAAATCACTAAGATGACAACTTCTGACAATTACACAAAGCAATTTGACTGAGTTATTTCCTTTATTATTTCATAAATGGGAAAATAAATGAATGCCTTGGTTATCAGCTATGGTTTCACAATAGCTGTGTTTCACCAGGGCCAGTCCGTAACGATGCTGCACCATCAAACTTTGCAGCAGAGCTCCATTCTGTCTCTTAATTGACGGCCTGCTTTCAGAATTGTCTTGATTTGTTGTTATTCGGTGGAATTCACTTCGCTGTAGATGAGATGACAGTGGTTGCAGTTGCGGACTGGGAATCGTTTTAGAGGGCTGCTGGGGCACAAGTCACCAGTTTGTGCAGCTTAGGGGTCATGAAGGAGACACGTGTGCTTCTTGAAAGTGGCTTAGCCTCCTGAATACCAGAAGGACGAGGTTTTACCTGGAGAATGTTTCATATGGCTTTGTACATCTGTAAAGGACTATGAATTCCTTCAACATGAAGCGTTTAGTAAAGTGTAACGGTATGGCTTCAAAAGAATTTGCTCTCATCTTTGTCTTACATGTTGTCAGCATTTAGGCCTTCACAGACAGTTATTACAATGGGAGCCTTTTCACACTTGTCTAGTATAAAAGGGGGTAGCACCCTCCCTGCCCCCCCCCAAATGAGGGTAAAGCTCCTCTGGGTGGAGCTTTTGTAGTATGCATTTTTTTTTCCTGCTAGGCAAGCATCAAGATACTCTCTCTCAGTTAGTGCACCCAGTGGCATTGCCTGGGAAGGTTCTCTCTGGTCACAGTGAATTGTTCTGTAAAAGTTCAAGCCTCATTTTTTTTGTGATGGCTGATTTCAGAGAACAGCGTGCAGCTGTGAAATTTTGTTTCCTGCTTGGGAAAAATGTCACAGAAACTGCTGTGTTGTTGAATACAGCTTACACGGACAGTGCTATGGGAAAAACTCAAGCGTATGAGTGGTTTTCTCATTTCAAAAAAGGTGAAAATGTGTATTGATGACAAACCTCATTCTGGATGCCCATCAACTTCCCAAACAGACAAAAATGTTGACAAAATGTATACCCTTGTGCTCAGAGACCGACGATGGACCATTGAAGAGATGGGGAAGTTTTCTGGACTATCTTGGAGCTCTGTTCAATGAATTTTAACACAAGATTTGAGAATGAGAAGGGTTGTTGCAAAATTTGTGCCTCGGGTTCTGACTGACCAGAGAAAAGGAGTGTCCAGTGGAAACATGCCATGCTTTGAAAGGACAGCTCCAAAGCGACCCAGACTTTCCCCCCAAGGTCATTACTGGTGCTATTCTTACAACCCCAGAAAGAAGCATCAATCAAGCCAGTGGAAGACTCAATTATCACCTAACCCCCCAAAAGCGTGTCTAGTGAAATCAAAGATCAAGAAGATGTTCATTTGTTTTTTTGATGTGAGGAGGATAGTGCATTGAAGTTCGTTCCACCAGGTCAGACAGTTAATCAAACTTTCTATTTAGAGATTCTGAAACAGTGTAACAAAAAAAGAGGCCTGATTTGTAGCAGATGGGGGATTGGGTTAGCCAAGACAGCAATGCACCTGCTCAGGCAGCCATCTCAGTGCACCCGTTTTTTGCA
>NW_022111324.1:89372800-89374388 GCF_000313985.2 Echinops telfairi
ATGTAGGATGTGTAATGGAGAGTACTTTAAAGGTGATAAGAGTGTTTTGTAAAAGAAATTCAAATGCATAGATTTGGGAAAAAATAATTCTGTTTATTTTGGGGTACCCCCTTGTATTTAGGAAGAACAATTCTTTTGTAGGATTCAGTATAGCAGAATCCAGAGATTCAAAACCCCAGAGACAGGCTCCTAAAAATAAACTGGCCAGGTCTTTGGCTCCTGCCTTTGTGATTATCTCTCCAGGTCTCACTTAGTAACAAGTACGCACTTTATGACAATAGGATTTTGAAGACAGAAAATGTGTGTCTGCCTGTTGCTACTATAGTCTAAGTTGAATTGTCATCTGGACTCAAGAGTAATAGAATGAATGTAACTGCCCACAAGATTTAGAAAAAAATGGTACACATTCAAGATCTTTCTCTCAGATGAGAGGCACCAGAGACTGTGGCATGGAGGCCATGTTGGTATTGTTGTTAGGTGCTATCTAACTAGTTCTGACACACAGCCACCCTATGTACAATGGAATGAAATGCTGCCCAGTCCTGTGCCATTCCCACAATTGCTCTTATGTTTGAAATCAGTATGTGAATCTATCATGTCAAGGTCTCCCTCTTTTGTGCTGCTCCTCTAAGTTACCAAGCATGATGTCCTTCTCTAGGGATTGGTCTCTCCTGACAACATGTCCAAAGCACATGAGATAAAGTCTTGCCGTCTTTGCTTCTGAGGATCATTATGGCTGTACTTGGTCCAAGAGTAATCTACTCAGCCATTCACCCTGTCTGTGCACAAGACTCTTTACATCCCCATTCAATGTCTGAGGGAATTCAATGGAGGCTTAATTCACATGGGAATTCTGAAAATGAATTTTAGGCTTGCACTGCCACCCTTTAGCCTTCTACAGCATGGACTTTTCACAGTTTAATATGTAATACAATTTCCTCTTATGATCTTGGGATTTACTGTTTGAAATCCTTGGATCACACTGGCTCGAGTGCTTCTTCCATGTGGACTTAACTGGTACCTCACTTAGATGGTGAGGCAGATTAGCCATAGTAACGCCATTTTGTTGACTGCTGAATGACCTGCCTCCTTCCCCCTCCCATCTCAGAAATCCCCACTAGTGATTGATTTTAAAATGTACTCTTATGTACCTGAAATCAGGACATTGTAATTAATCTTGTTATCCTTTAATATTGTTCCTTTTATTATTCTTTAATATTATTCCTTTTGATGTTGTAACCAGGATATTATAGTTAATCTTACTATTCTTATTTTGTTAACCAGCCCCAATCCCAACTCTGTGGACACTGCCCCCCCCACCCGCACCCCCAGATAGAATGCACTTTAGAGGACAGCACTGAAGCTACAGCTTGGGGACAGCACGTCTGATGAGAGCACACAGGAGAAATGAAGAGGGAGGGAGGGTGGGGAACACATCCTGGCCCACCAAGTTCCAAGGACAATATTCCTGCTCAGAGCAGACAATGCACAGAGAGGACCATAGGGTCGGCCCCACCATGAGACATGACATCCCTCACTGAACCATAGTGCTATGGGGGACAACATTGGAGACAGTGCAGGAATTGTG
>NW_022111324.1:89375498-89377579 GCF_000313985.2 Echinops telfairi
ATTTTGTCATAGCTTGTCCTGTCCGATGTCCAGACATTCTTCTTTGCGTCCATTATATAATACCATTCCAAGTTACCCTTGGTAATCAAGATCAACCACACCACTTAGTACAATATCACCCTCCTTTTCCTGTTGACCCAGAGACATGAGGAACTGAAATGGATAGGAGACATTCCTAGCTTCCAGTTCAATGGAATCAGTACCAAGGCCCCAGGTGCAAGTACGTTTCCCTTTGGAACTAAGACCTCCAGAATTGAAGAGCATAGGATTGCAGACACAGGAAGTAAAAAGGTTTGTAGTGGGTAACTAAGAGTAATAATGAGTGGTGCTACTCCCATTTCCATCCCTTGGTTTCTGGACCTATTAATCCTGGCTACTGGCGAAACAGCACCATATATTGGCCATGGTCTTAAAGCATATCGAACAGCAGTTCTCAACCTATGGGTAATGACCCCTTGGGGGGGTGTCAAACGACCCTTTCACAGGGTTCACCGAATTCATAACAGTAGCAAAATTATAGTTATGAAGTAGCAACAAAAACAATGTTATGGTTGGGGGGTCACCACAATATGAGGAACTGTATTAAAGGGTCGTGGCATTCAGGAGGTTGAGAACCCTGAGCCTCCAGGAGAACATTGCCTCAACTCTGCAAGGTATTGCTACATAACTGGCCCATAATTGTGTCTTTCAAAGGTCATTTGATAGTTCTATTAATCACTGCTTTAGGATGATAGGGAACATGGGAATGCCTTTGGGGTTTTGGGGGGATAGGACCATTGCTGATCTTCATTTGCTATGAAGTGAACATCATGATCGGAGGCAGTGCTTTACCGGACACCATGCCAGTGTATAAGGCATTCTGTAAGGCCATGTGGTAGTTTTAGCAGAAGCATTGCATGCATGGAAGACAGATCCATATCCAAAGTAAGCATCTCTTCCTGTAAGAACAAAAACACTACCCTTTCCATGATGGAAGGGGTCCTATATAATTAACCTACCACAAGGTCCTTAGTTGAGCTCCCTGAGGCTGCGTCCCTTATCTTGGACTCAATGTTGGTTTCTGCTGATGACAGATTGGACGCTCAACAGTGACAGAAACCAACTTGGCACTGGTGAGTAGACGTTCATGTTGCCGAGGCTATACATCATGTTCATCCCTGTCAGTATGGCCACTTTTCCATAAGCTCATCGGGC
The DNA here is from genome assembly GCF_000313985.2 of Echinops telfairi. Lineage (NCBI taxonomy): Eukaryota > Metazoa > Chordata > Mammalia > Afrosoricida > Tenrecidae > Echinops > Echinops telfairi. The sequence continues at coordinate 89,376,693 of NW_022111324.1, forward strand.
AATGACAAAAGTGGCCATACTGTGGACAGAAGAGACAATACACCTGATTTCCACAGAATATGTCATCTTATACACTAAATTGTTAAAATTTTCATCTGAAGAGGTAATCCTTGGTGAGCATTTTTTTAAGATACAACTATCTTTAATTTTTTTTATCCATTATGATGGTATATCCACGTTCCTTCCATATTCCTGACTATCCAGCCAAAATATTAGCTACCCATGAAGAATGTGCTTAGTGGGCTCATGTCAACAGATGGATTCAACCTTATGTTCCCTGAATCATTATTCCACCTACTATGCAGGTTTCTGTCTCTACATATTAAATGCTTTCCAAATTTCTTTAAGAGTACAGCGTACTGCTTCCTGGGTTACCATCTGTAAGTCATCTTTAGGAACACATTGAGACATAGATTTAGTTACAGGTTTAGAGGCAATAATGGGTGATGAGGGGGTTTCCTGGAACTCTTAGCAATGGCTTGTAAGGCATCTGAGCCCTGAGCTCATCGCTTTCCTTTACTACTTTGTCTATGGTAAGTAGTAACAACCAACCAGTGTCCCTATACTTATCATACTGATAAAATTGGTGAAAATTATCAAACAAACACTTATCCAGACCGTCATGTCTCACCAGCACTTTATTTACTGGTGGTAATATTTTGAATATTAACATCATCACCTCATACCCTGGATTAACAGTACTACCTTTAATAACAGTGGCAAACTTATCTTTATTAACAAAGGTAGAGTTTTCAGTGCACTTTGGACAAATCACTTGAGAAACAACTTAGAAAGTTAATTATTTTTTAAAATTCATTTTATTAGGGGCTCATACAACACTCACCACAATCCATACATACATCAATTGTGTAAAGCACATTTGTACA
>NW_022111324.1:89379411-89390380 GCF_000313985.2 Echinops telfairi
CAGGCCTCTCACACCCTCCTTGCCACTGATTTTGGATCACTTGTTGCTCCCCTGTCCCTGGGTTGCTCAGCACCACCTCCTTATCCCCGCCTCCCTCTTTCCCGTGTCCCCCCGGAACCATTGGTCCCGTTGCTTTCTCCTCCAGACTATTCATCCAGCCTGTCTTATCTAGATAGATCTGTAGAGATAATAATATGCACCAAAAATCAAGCCATAGCAAGATAGGTGACAAATGAGAACACAGCGATGACAACAAAAAATGAAACCAATTACCCATAGAAGAATAAATTAAGTAAAAGAAAAAAATTTTTTAAAGAAAGAAAAACCTGTAAATAGATCAAGGTCTGATTTTTGATCTCTAGCTGTGCCGTTCAGTCAGGACCGATGGGGTACCATGCTCTGGCCCCACAGTCTGCCCTTTATACTCTCTCAGGGGCTCCCTGTGCTGCTCCCACGGTTGCTCTGCTACACACCTTTAGTGGTTTGCCTCGGTGTCGTGGGGTCAGTACGGACCAGTCTGGACACCGAGTCTCCAGTGTTGTTCTCCTAAGGTCCCTAGGCCAGCAAGGGACATGGTGTCTCATAATGGGATCAGCCATATGGTCCACGCTGTGCATTGGCTGTTCAGAGCGTGGATGTTGTCCTCCAGGACTGGTGGGCCAGGATGTGCTCCACTCTCTCTTCCTTCCCCTTCATTTGCTCTCATGTGCTCTGATCAGACATGCCCCTGTCCCCTAGCTGCAGCTTCAGTAACATCCTCTCAAGTAAATTCTTCTGGGGTAAGGGGCAGTCGTCCACGTAGCTGGTATGGGAGCTGAGCCCTCAGGCCCCTCCACTGGCTCTCCACTCCTTGCTGACACGCTGCGTTCGTCTGGCACTGGCTTTAAGTCTGGTCCCTCTTTCCCTGTGGAGATACAGACAATACCCTCCCCTCGGGTGGGCCAGTGCCCTATTCCCCTGCCACACATCTTAAATTTTTTTTTCTCTTTCCCTTTTCCGCCCTCTCTGCCCCCTTTTAGGTGGCTACTATATGTACCCCTGGATTTGGTCTGGCCCTGCCATACTACCTGGACCTCACCCCTGGAGTGTTTGTATACAGTAGCTTTTTCCCTGTGCCCCTTTTGCATTTACTTTTCTGTTCTTTCTTTTTTTAATATAAACTTACCTCAGTGGACTCATGTTATACTTGTCCTTTTGTGCTTGGCTTACTTCACTTAGCATAATTTCCTCCAGTTCTTCCCATGCGGCGATATGCTTCATGCATTCATCACTGCTTTTTAGCAATGCATAGTACTCCAGTTAACAAATACTTTATTCTAGGGTTTTTAGAGAGGTAACACCAGTGATAACTGTGTATATACACATGTAAAACATAGATATTTCACATGTATGACTATACACCGTATAAGAACTTAATATATAAGCTCCATATATATTCCATGTGTTTTATATGTGTGTATCCATTTTTATCTATATACATATATATGGAATTTTATATCAAGAAAGTGGCTCATGCAGTTGGAGAAGTGGTTAAATTTAGTCTGCTTCAAATCTGTGGGGTCAGATGTAAAATTGGAGGCTTTTTCTGACTTGAGGAGCCGCTTGGATTAATAAACCAGGAAGCAGCAAGATGGACTAGGAATCAAGACAGGTTGGTGGCGACAGAGGCAAATGAATTCAAATGTCAGCAGGTCAGCCTTGTGGCTGCAGAGGTGAATGAATCCAAGGCCAGCAGGCAGTCTGAAAGGCTGCTGAGAGTTCCCGGAATTAGAAGGCCCTGTGTCAGGCCAATGAGCCAGGTGTGAGATCCAGCCCAGCCAGGAAGGGATAAGCCATGCCGCAGCATCCGCTTATATCAGAGTCCACACCCCTGAGGACATTTGTTTCCAGATGTATTAAGGCTATGACCTGACCTTGGGGATAACACTTCACCCTAATATTCTCACATCTGCTTCCATGCTTAAAGAACATCCCACCACGGAGTTAATTACATTATGCTAGATCCCATCACGGTGAGGTCTCTACTGCCAAATTACTGAGAATTCTGGCCCAGCCAAGTTGACAAAGCTCGCTATCACAAATATGAAGAGACATCACTGCTAAGGCCCTGGTAAATTCTCTTGATTGCATTCACTGATGAGAGGGTTGTCGGGGAGAGCAAATAAAACAGAAATATGTTAAGTGGTAAGAGTTAGAACTGAAGTAGCACCAATTTCAAGAGAAGGCGCTATGGAAACGTGGTATATGAATTCAATGGAGAGTTGGCCAAGATAAATAGCAAAAAGGCAGACATCCTAGAGAAAGAGGCCAGCATATGCAAAGGTTTACAATTGATAAGGATATGGACTAATGAAAATGTGAGAGAAAGTTGTCATACAGTGTCAAGAATATGGACTGCTATCCTGGTCTCAATATATTCTGGTTTTGTGGCCACAGAAATATTATTTAATATCTCTGAATTTTAGTTTCCCCATCTGCAAAGAGTGGTAAAATATTCTTTTCACTGAGTTATTATAAAAGTTAAATTACATGGAGAGCATCTCTCATCATCAATGGCAAATGCTTACCATTAGTAGTTTGCTTCCATTGTTGTTATTAAAAGGGCTTGGTATTAGAAGCATGCTCTCCATATACAGAATTTTCAAGAATTTTTTTCAGTTGGACCACAGAAAAATCCTTTCAGTTGCTATTGATCAATTTAAGATGAAGCCTTATGTGGGCCTCCAGGAGATATCCAATTAAAAATATAATGACTTGGTAAGGCAGTATATAGAATCTGGGTTTTGTGTAGTGGAATCTCCTACTCGCTGATTTTCTAAGTCTCTTTTTGTCTATTAAAACATGTGTGCTTCAAGCCATGGTGGTATTTTAAATAGAAGCTGAGGGCACTGATAGTTTTTTCTTCAGAATGAGCCGTAACATTCTTTTGTTCCTAGAGGAAATACAGTCGGCATCCTTCAGATGAGATAATGCATGTTCAGCATCAGAAGAATCAGAGAAGTCAATATTTTCAATAAAATGTCTTTCCAATTCCTTGAACATCAGTTTCTTGCATTTGATAATTCACCAACCCCTCCCTGCTCCGCTCACGCAACATCCGTTTCACATTGAGAGTGGAAAGGAAAATAATCCCCACAGCAAGGAGCCTGTCACTGGGTGTACCAAGTAGAGATAATGTAACCATAGTGCAGTGACAGTGAATATTGATCAGGATGTGACAGGTCATGTTTAAAGTTTGGTGTCACATTCAAATGACTGGCTGAGAGATGAAAAGAAAACAAAAAAATGAATCCCCCTCTTGGAATCACATACAAATTCACTTAGTGGTTGGTGGCTGCTCAGCAGTGTGTCTTCTTTCCCCCCATTAATAGTCATAATCAAATATCCATTATTGGTTTTCAGCAACAGCATAATTGCTTTCCTTCTTTATTTTCTGGAGAAGTCTGCCCATGAACAAGGCCAGTTGTATAACCATGTTTCCACATAAACCCTAAGAAATCTGTTGTGCCCTCCAGATATTGATGTCACCCTGTTCACTTGGGTGGAGTGAAGGAAAGAAATATTGTGCTATTTTTAGACTTTAATTTAGATTTCAGCCCTTATGATACTTTATGTACTAGAGACAGGGATGCTGATGCATAGCTCAGCTGTATTCAGGTTCTAACTGCACGTGATCGATGCCCTCTTGTTGGCGCTGGGCCCTACATGCAGCCACATTTCCTTCCCGCCTTGACAACCAGAAGCAGAACCAGGGATTATACATTAAGACATGTTCTGTGTCGACAAGGCTTGTCAAAGAAACGCACCGCTGGAAGTCATGCCATTTTCAGGTTGTCTGTGAAACGTTCATCTGAATGCTGTATGCATAAATATTTCAGTGCCATTCACATCTCCCTATAAACAAAATTAGTTCATTTGACCTTCCTTGCTTTTCTAGCCAGTTTCCCAGTGATAAGAGATGGAAACCAGAATGAGGAAAAGTCTTTCTAGGATAGATTTCCTTCCTTACCGAAGGAGAAGGACCTGGGTGGTGGCGGCAGTGGTGGTAGGGGGTGTTCAGATATCTCTTCATAAACTGGGAAGGCAGATCTTCAACACAGGCACTTATCCCAGTCGTGGGTGCTCGTGCTGACTTAGCCCAAATCAAAGGTAGCTTGGGAAGTATTACAAAGTTTTCTGTCATGTAGGAAGGGCTTCAAAAAGTTCAGGCAAAAATGGAAGGAAAAGATAATGAAAAATTTCCATAACCTTTTTGAAGCCCCCCTCTTACATTTTGCACCAACATTCAGATCCGTTTGGATTGTGCATGCACATGACTTTGCAATCCAGAACTGTGAGCTTTAGTTCCTAAAGACAACAACGTGGCCCTTGCTACTCAAAGTATGCAGTGCATGACAGCAGTATTGACAGTGCCTAATATATTGATCATGCAGAATCTCATGTCTCCTCCACCTGCAAACCAGAATCCACATTTTCACCAAGTCCCTAACTGATTGCATGTATATCAATTACTTTGCCTTTAAAAAAAAATCACAAGTTATTTTAAAGATCTCATGAAATTTCTGGCACTGCCTCCCATGAAAATGTACTTCCACACAAGCATTTGTGTGTAGTTTCAGTGACTGCAGGTTCCTTAGACTACAGTAAGAACTTTCATTCATAGGAACTTCGGTGTCTGGGAATGCCTCCAAAACTGTGGTTCCACAATCCTGAGCCGAGTGGCTGCTTGGTGGTCATATTAAAGCTGGCTTCACCTTCAGCCAAAGGTTCTTGCACAGTTAAGGTATACAGTTCTGTGGCTCAGCACTTGCTCAACCCCCCACCCCGACCCCAATCCCCCGGTGCCTTTTGTCCGTGGAGTTCTTGTTCACTAGGCCTGGTGATTGTGACCCTGGCTTGGCAACCTGGTCTATTGTGTTCTCCTTTTCTCGATATCCACGAGGCAAACTCATAGGAACAGGTTGCATTTCAGCTGTGTGTGCATCCAGGCCACAGGGCATTCCGGAAGCTCACCTCTATGCTCCGTACTTGACTTTGCTTTCCTCTGAGCCTTGATGGCGCTAAGAGAAACACACAGCAGTCTGCAGCAAATCCTTACTCACAGATCAATGTGCTTGTTCACCAAGGACACTCCCTGACCTTGAAGAGCCTTTACGTTGATAGGGAAGCAAACATGCAGATGATTACAGTACGTGATGGATGTCGCAATAGGAGTATTTACAAAGTGCTATAGTGTTGCTTTCCCAAGAAGTATGAGACAGAGCATCAAAGAGAAGAGATTTTTTAAAGCTAAATTCTGAGCTATAAGTAGGAGGTTGTGCTTGGCAATGGCTATGGGACTGTTATCCTGAGAAATTGCAGAGCTTGGACCATTCAGCTGAGGAAGTCGGGGTATCAGAAGTACTTGCTAGGAGACGGACACAGTTCTGAGTACATTGCTTATATTCGCTGTGTGATCCTCTGTGATCCTTTGAAGAAGGTATGGGTACTATTTTATTTTGCGGAGGAATAAATATATTCACTAGAACAAAAACAAAACAGCACACAAACTCCCTGCCATTGTGTTGATTTCAACTCAGAGCAACTCTATAGTTGCACAGGGAAGACAAGTAACTTGGCTATGGTCACAGAGTTAGGAGGAGAGATGGTCTGAAAATCTCGTGCCAAACCCTTGCACTAGACTGCCTCACAGAAGTGCCGCTTCTCTGCATAAAGGTTGAGATATTAAGCGCAACCCTGGCCAGCACGCTAGCAGCAAGCCTAGGATGTGTCTGCCCCTTCCCTATGGACTCTAACCATTTCAAGTTCATCTGTGAACAAGAGCCTACCATCAGTTACTCTCCAAACTCCAAACTCACTGCCATCAAGTCAAGTCTGACACATGGCAACCGACAGGACAGAGGAGAACTGCTCCGGTGGCTTTCTTAGGCTGTAGCTACTTAGGGAAATAGAAAACCCCCTCTTTCTCTCAAGGAGTGGCTGGTGGTTTCAAATGGTGACCTTGCCGTCAGCAGTCCAAAATGCAACTCACGACACCCGCAGGGCTCCTCTAGGTCTGTGTAAAGCGTTAGGCCTCTGACTTATGGGGTAAGGAAAGATGAATATTTCTCTTGCTTCTCTATTGGCTCCAGTGTCTCACCTTTTATGGGGATCTGCCTCAAGCCATATAAACAGGTGGTTTTCCTTGGTCTTGAAGGGCCCACCCTTGAGATTTTTGGGGGAGGGAGCATGTGGCAGCCTTGAGAAGGTCCTTGGACAAGGAGAACAGGCTCCCTGTGTTTTATGACGATTTTCTCCAGGTACGATGTTTGCACTCTACAAGGTCTAGGAGACCAAGTGAGAGACAGGCTGCTCCTTGGTGTTATTCCCACATCCCCCTCTTCCTCGTCTCTTTTGCACATGCAGGGACCACTCAGCTGCATGCAGACAGCCTTTCTTTTTCCCCTGCTCTCAGTGTGGCCATCACTCATGAAGAGCATGACTTCCTCTGGCAGGTGGGCAATATCCATGTTTTCTGATTTAACAACTTAGAAATTCCTCTTCCTTGCTTATTCTCCCTGTACCCACTCCCGAATGAAGATATAGATTGACTAGTCTGCTTCTTGACAAGTTAAAACTAAGCCTCTCTCCCACATAAGTGGACTTTTCACGGAGACATTAGCTTCTAGGACATCTCCTCCTTCTACCTCCAGCCATATTGCAAAAGTCCCCTACACCAGAGTGATTGCCAGGTTGTAGGTAACATTCTCATCTTCTCAGTTTGTGTTGATGGAACTACATGTTGATAGGACTCATCCAAGATGCTTAGCTCACTTTGGCCCCAGCTGCTCCCTACAGTTCTCAAACGGAGAGCCCAGCTTAACCACATTTCTGGAATATGCATAAGTTTAGCTTATTTGTGAATTGCTATCACTGTACAATCTGGGAATATGATTAGGGGGTATTTCTATATATTCTGTATCCAAGAGACAGCTATATGTACCTGCTTAGCTCATGTAATTCTTGCCTCCTTAATTCTTTGTTTTACCCATGTGTCAAAGCAAATACTTTCAGTGTGAGTTTTTAGTAGGTTCATTTTTTCATCTGACTTTTATGGCATTTATTAATGAGCTCTTTTCGAAAGTCCCGTTTTGAAAGAGAAGAGTCTGACATGTCACCTGTACTTTATGGTTGGCTAGCTCTGTTTCTATCTGAGTGAACTTAAAATGTGCCCGTGAGATAAGCAAAGTGGCCATTTACAAGGCATGCTCACTCCCTGTTCCCTCCTGTTTCCCTTTAACATTCTTTGGCTGCCCTCAATGCCAGCATGTGCTTCCACTTATCCTATAGTCTGTGGGAGCACAATGTGGCTCTGGTCTCTCTGAAGGGCTCCTATTTGAATACAGATTCCCCTGATCGTTCGTGTGCATTGATAAAACATAGCGTCCCCAAACTAGGACACAGATTCCTGTGAAGAGGAGGTTCAGCACCAAGGTTAAGGGGAGTGCAAATACATGTCAGTAAAATGACAAAAGAGGGGAAAATATGGACAGAGGATCTTTTTGCATTTCTCATTATAAAAGCAAAGGATATGCATGAATTAATTTTTAAAAAGGAATAAAATGTAAAGTTAAAGACTTCTTTCCCCTCCTCCATCCATGAAGAAACTGTTAAAGCTTACAAATTGTATCCTCCCAGAAATACTTTATTCATGTATGGACATATACGGATATGTATGCTTGTCTTTTTGTTACTTAAAAAAAATTCAAGCACTATGTCTTGCTACTCCCACTAAATTTTCCTTGGCAATCTTTTCATATTCAAAGATATAGCTCAACCTTTTGCTGTAGAAGGTTTGTTGATTCTAGTTTCCTCATTTGATTGTCCTCAAGTGTCACTCTTGCTGTAATTATCATTTATTTTCTCATATTTTCTAGTTTTCTTTGCCTAAATATACCTGTAGAATAAGTGCCCAGTAGTGTAAATGGCTAGTTTTAAGAACTTGTGCATTTTAAAATTTTGACAAATATTGCCAACTTATTTTCTCAAGAAAAGTATTGATCTATCCCTCTACCTCTAAAACAGCACACTATAAACCTTTCAAACTTTCATTTTCTTATCTGCAAAAATTTATTTTGAATAAGGCTGATCATCTTCTCATATATATATTAGCTAAAATATGATAAAACATAGACGTTTTACTTCTACCTTCCCTGTCTATTTTCTTTTGGGGATTAAAAATATTGCTTTTCCAATATATATATATTTTTACAACTCTAGAATCCCTGGTAGTGTCGTTGTTACATGTTGCCAGATCAGCAGTTTGAAACTGGAAGCTGTTCCCAGGGAAAAAGGCAGGGTTATCTACTCCCGGAAAGAGTTCCAGTCTCAGACACTCACAGCGGGCAGTTCTACCCGGTCACATAGGTCGCTGTGAATTGGCATTGAATAGATTTAAGTGAATTTAACTGAGTGAGTGAGTATGTAGCTCATGGGATTTAATTCTTAGACTTTGCTATGTTACAGATATTTCTTCCCAAGGTCATTTGTATTTTGACCTTCATCCCTGTCCTTTCTGCCATGTGGATGGTTTCATTTAAATGTATCCATAGTCATTGGTTTTCTTCCTTTTGATTGCTAGGTTTTCTGGCTTCAAAATTTTTTGTTAAAGTAACTTAAAACTTTATTTTATCATCTTAGCAGAAAAATACTACACTCTCAAGGCAAAGTGATGTGCTGAGAACTACTCTTAAATTCAGAGTTTTAATCCTTTGGGACCCCTTATGAGGAAAGCTTTCCTCAATTAACCTGTGATAGGATGGATATTTTTAAACTTAATTGTTTTCTTTGCTTTAAATTAAGGGAGTCCTTTAGCTGTAACTCTCTCATGAAAGTGTATTCACTCGAGTAAATATTCTTAAATTACTATAGGGGATAACACCTTGCTAGATTATATATGATTTGAAGGATTAATCAAAATGAGTAAGACTATTTCCAAATATTCTTATTGAGTAAATGCAGTAGGAGATGACCATAAAAATCAGATATCAAGGTAGAATGTAATAACTGTCATATCCCTCCCTTACTTGTTGGGCCTGATATGATTTTCAATATTTTCTGGTTTTTTCCCTTTTTCTTCATATTGGGGTTTAGCTCTGATATATTTTATCATTTTGGGTACGCCTCTTGAAATTTTTTGAAACATTTTCTTTTTTTCTTTTTGGTATATGAAGCCCAGTATTGATTAATCTATAGAGACAGAAAGTAAAATAAAGAGGTACAGGGGGGAGGTAAAGGGGAGATGATATCAAAGAGTTCAAGAAGAAAGAGAATGTTTTGAAATTGATTGTGGTAGAAATTATACAATATTGCATGATGTGATTGAACTATGGAATGTTATGCTATGTTTTACCTCCCAATAAAAAGGTTTGGGGACAAAAATGAGAAAGACCATTAAAAAAAAAGAATATTACTAGATTCTATATGCGTTCACAAAAAGTTGATTATTTAGGGCTGTGGAGATCTAGGATGAATTTTTTCAAATAGTGCCATTGGCGAAGGGGACCCTGATGAATTGGTTGGATTGTAATTCAGGAGAAGAAAGGACCTGCGAAATGGCCATCTATAATAGAAATGTGTGCATTTGTCCTGGGAATAGTTAGATCTACATTAAAGTAACAGAAAGGAAAGGGCAGAGAGGCCAGAGCAGGGGCTTGGACCATCTTAATAAAGCCTTTGAGGATTGCTGTCTGTTGCTCAAGCAATGGAAACCATTAAGATTTGGGAGCAATAATAGCATATAGATCATAATAGCATAGAAGAGAGAAACATTCAAAGGTAGAAAAGTTATTTATTAAGAGATAAATAATTTGGGATAGTAATGGAAATGGGGAGAAATAGAAGTGAATAATATTTTCAATTTATTCTGTGGGTGAGCAAAGAGGCTCAAGGAATTAAAACTGTTTGAAAGGACACGACTCCTGGGCCTCATTCAAGTCATTCTCTTGGTATGCCGTGTGTGGAGGGTTTATCATGTTAGCACTGTGCTAGATACTGGGAATAAAGCAATGGGCGTGGCTCTCAAGGGACATATTTCCTTTTTTTTCCCCAATCATTTTATTAGGGGCTCATACAACTCTTATCACAATCCATACATACATCAATTGTGGAAAGCACATTTGTACATTCATTGCCCTCATCATTCTTAAAACATTTGCTCTCCACTTAAGCCCCTGGCATCAGGTCCTCATTTTTTCCCCTCCTCTCCACTCCCCACTTCCTCATGTGTAGTAGTAAATTAAAATTTGGCGTGGGGGAGTGGGGTGCCAACCCCACCCACTACTAGAACTCACTGGTTCAGTAATACTACTTCTGGGTTCAGTAATCGGTTGAGATATATAAGTATTATATTAAAGTCATCGAGAGCATGAGAGATATTACAATAATGCAGTTGGACATATTACTTGATAGCATTGCTCACCTCAGCCCAGCTTGGTCCCCATGAGGGGGAAGGGAAGGAGGGTAAGGGAACAAGGGAGAGGGGATTGACACCAAGGAGTGAGCAGCAAGGAGCTCAGAGTCAGAGAGCGCTCTATATTGCTGACTCACACCTATATACCTTTTGGGGGCATGCCAGCCCACTAATTACAGGTAGAGACATATGTCACAGGGAGAAGCTGCACTATAGGTTACACAGCAATGAGTGGGTGGTCTAGGGGTTGGTCTCTGGGTCTCCATAGGAACCATTATCAGTAGGGTGCAAACTCCTCCTACAGGAGCCTGTCCATTGTCCCCAGAGGCAGAGAGCAGGTCCACCCCTGTGGAGGGATGAGACAGCAGTCTGGCAACTGATTGCCTTCAGTGGAAGGAATGCCTGTGCATCTGACCTCCCTCCACACTCATGAGCCCTCGATAATTTATAAATTATTATTTTGTCATATCTTGCCCTGTCCGACATCTCCCTTCACCCACTTTTCTGTTGTCCATCCCC
>NW_022111324.1:89391314-89468413 GCF_000313985.2 Echinops telfairi
CTGCTACCTTAATACTAAACCTATAAATATATGCACATAGATCTATTTCCCCATCTTCATATAGAAACATATTTGCATATGTACATGCCTTTATCTAGACCTCTATAAAGGAACATATTTCCAATGGGGCAAGAGACTTTAAACAAGCCAAGATAATTACAAGAATAAAATTCATGAATAGAAATAGAGAAATTAGGAGGAGGACCTGATTTGATGAGGATCCCTGATTACTTTGATTTTATGTCCTACAATTGAGTGGTTATTAATACTCCAGACAATGGCGGTTCTCTTACCTTTCTCACCCCGGTGTACTAACGAGTGATGGAGAAAAGTGCAACAAAACAAGAGCCCCAACACTTTTTCCCTTTTAGTTTCTTTGGTTGTTGTTTTTAGGTGCCGCTGAGTTAGTTCCAATGCAGAGAGACCTTACGTACAACAGAAGAAAGCACCGCCTCGTTCTGTGCCATCCTCGCAATTGTTCTTACGGTTGAGCCCATTGTTCCAGCCACGGTGTCGATCCATCTCTTTGTGGGCCTTCCTCCTTTCCGATGCCTCTGCACTTTCCCAAGCGTGATGTCCTCCTTCGGGTACTAATTACTGACAACATGCCCAACGTACATGAGACAAACTCGCTCCACCTTGGCCTCTCAGGAGGCTGGCTGTACTTCTTCCAAGACAGATCTGTTTTTTTGGTTTTGGGTTATTTTCGACAGTCCATGGTACTTTCAATATTATTCTTCATATAAAACATAGTTCAAATGCATCGATTTTTCTTCAGTCTACTTTATTCAATATCTAACTTTCACATGCATATATATGAGTCGAAGCTAAAGAAATTAGAAAGATTGATTTGCTTATCAACAGTAAGAGAGAAACTATGGTGGTTCTAAATTCCATGGCTGATTTGCTTAGCCACAATAGGAGAAAGTGAAGGCTTTTTATACCTCTGATTTCTGCTTTGTTTCCTCAAGTGTAAAATAGAGGTCAGTCTAATTTTATTCTGTTCTCACCTGCAGGTTTCTATGAAGTTATAGCCAAATGTCTACTCACCTGGGTTGTATGTAAGATGGTTCTCTCACATGACTGGCAGTTGATAGTGGTTAGCTAGCCGAGAGAGCTGTTGGTCACAGTACCTACATGTAGTCAGTACTGTGATTTGATGGGTAAACTTCTTATATGACACATGACTTCCCTAGAGCATGTGTCCTAAAAGAGCCAGGTGGAAGCTACATGACCTTTTCTGACTTAATTTTGGAAGCTACGTAGTGTTACATCCTTTGTGTCCTATTGGTTATAATAAAATCACATGGACCAACCTGTATTCAAAAGGAGAGGACATAGACTCCACTATTTCAATTGTAATGAGTCAAAAAAAATTGAATATATGTTTCAAAACCACCACAGTGTAACACTATATCTACCTCATAATGTTTTGAGGGTTAAATGGCACAGGTAAAATTTTTGTAACAGTACGTGATAAGTAGCGATAATGATGATAGAGGTGGTGATAATAATGATGATACTGAGTAATTTTACTGTGTTTCTAAAATATGTCTTTTGTTGTCACTTCTATAAGTTGAATCTTGGGAATAATTAACATTCAGTCTGTATTTGGTATGTAACAATGAGAATTATAAAATAATACAGCCCACAATGATCAGCCACACTATTTAAAACTGATTTTATTGCCTCCTGTATTAGTCTATGCACTTTAGAGAAACAAATCCACAGCAACTTATGTATAAGAGTTTTATGTAAAGAAAGTGTGCATCACGAAAACATCCCAACCAAATGCTGCCCAAGCCCACAAGTCCAACATTAACCCATTAACCCAACACCAGTCCACAAAGTCCTCCACCTCACAAAACAGAGGCAATGATGCTGACGGCAGGAGGAAAGCTGAGTCAGTGAATGTGTAAGCATCTCAGCACTAGCAGGGGTCTCCACACGGCTGCTCCAGCATCCAGGGCTGCATCAGGATAGGTCCATGTGGCTTCTCCTTGGGGATGTCTTGTAGGAAGTCAACCTTGCAAGCTGAAGCAGGGAACTGCTAAGGCAGCTGCACCCTGGCGCGACCATCACAAAGCAAGAGACCCAAGAACTAGAAAGGCGAGGCTCACCACCCATTTATCCCTCCGCCTTTCAATTAGCCCCACATGTGATTATCGGCCAGGTTGGCACAATTAACTAACTCACCTCCTATTCATCAAGATTTGCGGACGTGTGTGTGTGTGTGTGTGTGTGTGTGTGTGTATGTATATATATATTCATATTCCCTGGTGATGTTACACATTGGGCAGCGATCTGCATGGTAGGCAGTTTGAAACCAGCAGCAGCTCCTTGGGAGAAAGAGGGCTTTTCTACTCCAGCAAACAGTTACAGTTTCAGAAAACCACAGGGGTCACTATGAGTCAGCATTGTCTCCATGGCTGTGAGTCTGGTTTTATATATATAGTCTCAAATCTATATATATCTATATCTATCTATCTATCTATCTATATATATGTTCTCAAATCTTGTCATCCTATTTTATAAATTGTACATATTATTGTGTACAGTCATTACAAATTATTCCATGTGACTTACCAGAAAAAAAAAGCAAACCTGTTGCCATTGAGTGAATCTTACTCAGAGTGACCCTGTAGAAATGCTCCATGGGGTTTTCAAGGCTGTCATATTTAGGGAAGCAAATGGCCATCTCTTTCTACCATGAAGCTGTTGTGAGTTTGAATCACTGGCCTTGGGTTAGCAACAGAGTGCTTGATCATCACAATACCAGGGTTCCTCGCTTGTAAAATAGAGCTCTGTCTAATTTAAGTTTGTCCTCACTTGGAGTCTCAGATGAAGTTTGTTATTTATTTATTTGTATTGTTCTTGCTGTTTCTCAAAAATGTCACTTTACTGGGGGCTCGTACAACTCTTATCACGATCCATACATACATCCATTGTGCCAAGCACATTTGTATATTTCTTGCCATCATCATTCTCAAAACATTTGCTTTCTACTTGAGCCCTTGGTATCAGCTCCTCATTTCCCCCCTCCCTCCCTCATGAACCCTTGATAATTTATAAATTGTTATTATTTTGTCATGTCTTACACTGTCAGACATCTCCCTTTGCCCACTTTTCTGTTGTCCATCCCTCAGGGAGAGGGTTATATGTAGATCCTTATGATCAATTCCCTCTTTCTTCCTCACCTTCCCTCCACCCTCCCGGTATCGCCACTCTCACCACTGGTCCTGAGGGATTCATCTGTCCTGGATTCCCTGTGTTTCCAGGTCCTCTATGTACTAGTGTACATCCTCTGGTCTAGCCCAATTTGTAAGGTAGGAATGGGATCATGATAGTGGGGCGGGGGCTAGAAAGCATTCAAGAACTACAGGAAAGTTGTATGTTTCATTGTTGCTACAGCCTGACTGGCTCATTTCTTCCCCAAGACCCTTCTGTAAGGGGATGTCCAGTTGCTTACAGATGGGCTTTGGATCCCCACTCCGCACTCCCCTTCATTCACAATGATATGATTTTTTGTTCTTTGATGCCTGATACCTGATCTCATTGACACCTCGTGATCACACAGGCTGGTGTGATTCTTCCAGGTGGGCTTTGTTGCTTCTCAGCTAGATGGCCGCTTGTTTATCTTCAAGCTTTTAAGACCCCAGACACTATATCTTTTGATAACCAGGCACCGTCAGCTTTCTTCACCACATTTGCTAATGCACCCATTGTTTTCAGCGATCATGTCAGGAAGGTGAGCATCATGGAATGCCAGTTTCAGAGAGCAAACTGTTCTTGCATTGAGAGAATAGTTGAGTGGAGGCCCAATGTCCACCTGCCCCCTTAATACTAAACCTATAAATATATGCACATAGATCTATTTCCCCACCATCATATATAAGTATATTTACATATGTACATGCTGTTTTTAAACCTTTATAAATGCCCTTTGCCTCCTAGTTCTTTCCTCTATTTCTGTTTACTTTCCCTGTGTCCCACTATCATGCTCAGCCTTCATTTGGGTTTCAGTTATTCCTCTCAGTTACATTGCCCTTGATCAAGCCCTACCAGGCCTCCTACACCCTCCTCTCCACTGATTTTGGATCACTTGTTGTTCCCTTGTCCCTGGGGTTGTTAATACCCACTTCCTTTCCCCTACCTCCCCCTCTCCCATGTCCCTCCAGAACCATTGGTCCCATTGTTTTTTCCTCCAGATTGTTTATCCGGCCTATCTTATCTAGATAGACCTGCAGATATAATAATATGCACAAAAACAAGACAGAGCTAAACAAAGCAACAAAATACAACAAAAACAACAACAAACCAATGACAAAAAAAGAAAAGCCTGTAAATAGTTCAAGGTCTGTTTGTTGACCTTTAACTCCACCGGAAGTTTGTTAGTTTTGCAATATCAGGGTTTCTTTGAGGTAGACATAAGAGATGTTACAAATTAAGAAACTCAAATCGAGGTAGGAAAATAATTTTCAAAAGCCTCCTAACTGTGATAAAAGTCCAACTTCAATTCAAGTTTTCTGATTTTGGTTGAATAAGTTGTAGACTATAACTTAACTGGTGTAAGTAACACAGACTATGATGGATGGAGCATTCAGTCTTTTCATCAAAATCCCAGACTATTTCTCTCTTTGCTGCCATTTTATATTCTTAATGCATCATCTTTGTCTGCAGGCTGGCTCCATTAAAATCCCAAGATAGAGGGGATAGGGTCTTTATTCATTTCCATTGGCAGAGAGGGTAAAAACTACTGGCCATCTACCAGCCACCCAAACATGAACCAAAGGATTATGTTCAGATCAGCTATTTTGGCTTATGTGCCCATCCTGGGACTAAAGACCGGGCTAGGCTAATCCCATAGGTTGGTTATCTTTATTTATATTTAATCACAATCTACCTGAGAATCTAGGGAGGGGAAGCCAATCAAAGTGCCCAAAGAGAAAAGGGTTGGCTACCTGAATATTATGTGAAGTCTTTAAAAAAGAAAAGAAACTCCATAGAGGTGGTGCCAACTCATAATTACCATTAGGACTGGGTCGAACTGCCCCTGGGGGTTTCTAAGATTGTTACTCTTGATGAGAGTAGAAAGTCTCATCTTTTTCCTGAGGATCAGCAGATGGCTTTGAACTGCTGATCTTGTGGTTAGCAGCCCAACATGCACCTGATTCACTAGGGCTCCTGTCAGTTCTGTTAGGAAGAACAAAAACAGAAGGAAGCTAGCTAGGCAGCCAGCAGTGTCTACCCTGACTCTTAGCCCCAGACTCTGATAACTTATTTACTTTTGTCATATTATCAGATATAATTTTGAGGAAAAAAACTGGTGTCCAAAATCATTGCTCAGTGAGCAATTGCATTCATTCTTCTTTCTTGAAAAATAGAAGAAAACAAAGTAAAACTTAAATATTTCTAGAGGCATTTTCAGTAAAGTTGTAGATTAATTTGTTGTGCAAGGAATGAAAAAATTCAGACACAGGGGGAATCTTTGTGCTTCAACAATTTGCACTTGAAAGTTTAGAACAATTTGCATTCATATTTTGGGTTGATCTTTTATTGCACTATGGTTCTGAAAAAAAGATCTGGGGATATTTACAATGTCCAAGAAAGAAATAAAATGCCAATACCATTTACTTATTTTATCTTAACTTTTTTGCATGAATTGGGTGAAAGTTTACAGTTTTTCAGTCAATAATTACATATATATATATATATATATATATATTCCACTTCTCTGTATTTTCTGTTCCAATTCTCTCTTCCTAACCTTTCTAAACTTTTTCCTTAGGAAAATACTGCCCTTTTGATCTCAAGTGATTGATTGTTCTAAGGTGTGCATACCTCCATATTGTTTGGATAAAAACAGAAGGGGTCAAGGAGAGCTAATTTCCAAGCATGAAGGGTGCGTCAGGGCCTTAGGGGTTTACCAGTCTCTATTTGACCAGCAAGCCTAGTGCTTTATATGATTTTGAGTTTTATTCCAAAACTTTATCTCATTCTATTCAGACCTTCTATTGTAATCCCTTAAAGAGCAGTTGGTAATGCTAGCCAGGAACCATCTAGACTGGACTTAGAGTCCTGTAGACTGGTGTTTGTGTGGCCCATTAATCAGTTGGATTACTTATTTCCATGCATCTTTGATTTTCTTTACAATTCTTTGCTCATACTAGGAGAGACTAATAGCTACTCCTTAGGTGGCTGCTCATACATTTGTCAGATCCTAGTGGTTAATCAAAAAATAAGAAGAATGTAGAATGTTATCTTTGTGGACTGTGTTATGCCAATTGATTTTTATGTCCCTTGAGAACGTAGTTCTTAGCACCCAGTCCCAGTGACTTGAAAAGGTAATTGCAGAGCATGCTCAGTTTTGTGTTCATATTGAATAAATGTTCACAACTTTCGGCCCCCAGTATACCATATTTAGGAATATATTTGCTTAAAAGTAGATACACATGCACAAATATCCTGTGTCAAACATATATACCTTATCTACATTTGTATACACACATATATATATATATATACATATGTGTGGTGTATACATACATATGTGATATACATGTAATCTCACTCTCCTTTACACCTGTTTAACCTACATATATATCCATTAATCTATGCATAGATGACTGTTATGACAGAATTGTGTATATAACAGTACACCCATGTTACTCTTGCACTCTCCCCAATGTTTTCCTTTTTCTCCATCCTTTTTTGTTGACCTCCCTCTTATTGTATCTTACCTTCCCCTTCACCCAAATTAACAGTGTCTTTCTTCTAAGCCAGCAACTTACCCTCCTAGCCGCTCCCATCTCTGTGTGTAGGTACCAACGTTTGTTTATCTGTTCTTCCAGGGATAGCCCTTCAGGCTGTTTCCACTTTTTTCCTGTTGTGAAAAGTGCTGCTACAAACACACGTGTGCACATGCTGTGGCTCTCCTCTCTTTAGAATATATGCCAACTGGAGGGATCGCTGTGTTAGTGGTTTGTCTACTTTCGACTTTTCCAAGGGAGCACCATACTGTTTTCCACAGTGCTTGTACTATTTTAGTTTTACCACTAACACATGAGGGATCTAGTCTCTCCACACTAGCGTGTGCTGTTAATTGTCTTGTTTGTTTGTTTTCCCTTTGCTGTTAATTCTGTGATAACATGATATCTTGTTTAGATTTGCATCTCTCTATTGGTCAACGGAGGGAGAAAGACAGGTCATTTTACTCCCATAAGCAGTCACAGGCTCAGAAATCGTGGGGCAGCCCTACTCTATCCTGTAGGGTTGCTATGAGTCACCATCAACATGATGGCCGTGGGTTTGCTTTAATGGATAATGCTTGTGAATATTTCTTCATATGTTTGTTGATCAATGGAAATTATTCTTTACCAAATTGTCTGTTCATATTCTCTGCCTATTTTAAAATTGAATTATTGTCTTTATCTTGTTGAGGTTTGAAATTTGCTATCAATTTTAGAAATCAGTCACTTATTTGATATGTCTTTGCAAAATGCTTTTCCCAGCCTTTGTGTTCTCTTTGGGTAAAATCTTAAGATCCACATAAGTATCTAATTGTAAGGCAGTTCCAGCCATCCAGTTTGTCTTCTTCTATTGCTTGTGTGTTTTTAGTTATGATCAATAGTGTGTCTGTGTTCTGTGTCAAATCCATGTTTGTCTGCTTTCATTGATAAGCTTTATTTTCCAAGGTGTCATATTTAGTCCTGCCATCCATTGCCAGTATGTTTTTGTGTATGGTGTAAGCGTTGAGTCCTGTAAGATATTCAGTGATGCCGCCATAATTTCTTAAAGAGGCAATCTTTGCCTCATTCAGTGTGTTTTGGCCCTTGGTCAAGGATCAACTGTCCATAGCTGGGTGAATTTACTTTTGGATTCTCAATTCTGTTCCGTTTGTCTATGTGTATGCCATTGTGCCAGTACCAGGGTGTTTTGACTATCATGACTGTATAGTGGGTTTGAAGGTGCAGACTTTTGAAAGTTTTGGTTCTAATTTGCTCTTTACTGGGGCTTTGGTTATTCTGACTCTATTTTCTTTCCATATAAAGTTGGTGATTAGTTTTTCCATTTCTTTAAAGAATGATGCTAGGCTATGGATCAGAACCGGATTATTCCTGGATGGCATTATTGCTTTGGATGGTACTGACATTTTCAAAATGACAATTCTCCATATAGCCCAGGTTCTCTGATGATTTGCTCAGCATAGGCATACAGATTGTCTGCATATGATGAAAGGATATAACACCAATACACCTCTTTTCTGATCTTAAACCATACTATATCCCATTGTTCTGTTGAAATGAATACCTCAGTCTATATCTAGGTCCTGTGTGAGCTTAATTAAAGTGTTCTGAAATTCCTGTTCTCTACAAGGTTAACCTTTGTCATAATCATGAAATCAAAAACCTTTTCATCATCAATAAAACACAAGTAAACATCTTTCTAGTAGTTTCTGTTTTCAGTTAAGAAGGTCCATCTGATATTTAGCAATGATAGCCTTTATTTCCTGTCCTCTTCTGAATCAGCTTTAATTTCTGGGAGCTTCTGATCTATATACTACAGCAACCTTTTAAAATTATTTTCAACAAAATTTTACTTGCATGAGATATTAATGATACTGTTGGACAATTTCACCATTGTTGATGTATAATTTTATAGTATTGTGGTTTGAGAAGATACTTTAATATTTTTGTTTTTTAAGAAACAAAAGACCAGTAAAAAGAAAATTATACATAATCTTTACAAGGACCCCCAGAGACCTACACAAATAGATGAATATTCCGTGTTCATGGATAGCAAGACTTAACATTGTGAAAGAGAATGATCAGAATTGTATAAAGGCTTATTAACAAACTGCTTTATTTAGATAATACAACCATTATTGGTGAAAGTGGGGAGTACTTTAAGCACTTGCTAATAAAAACAAAATATTTAAAACTCAGTGTAAAGAAAGCAAAAATCAGACCCTAATAAAATGTTAAAAAAAAAAAAAAGAAAGCAAAAATCCTCACAACTGGGCCAATAGACAACATCATGATAAATGGAGAAAAGACGGACATTGAAAAGGATGTCATCTTACTTGGATCAACAATCGATGCTCATGGAAGCAGCAGTCAAGACATTAAACATTGTGTTGCACTGGGAAACTCTGATGCACAGACCTCTTTAACAAGCTAAAGAACAAATATGTCAGAGGAAGTCGCTGCTGAAAGCCTTATGCATAACATTAAACAGGGTCCGATACAGAAAATCCAATGAATGGAAGCAGAACATGCCAGACACTGTGCCAGAAAAGGGGCCCCTGGAGTCAGAAGGCACTCAAAATGTGACTGAGGAGGAGGGGCTTTCTCAGTCGAGTCGACCATGGTGGCATGAATGGAGTCCGACCTGTGGAAGTCAAGCCTTCGGCATCTTCGATTGCTGCTGCGACAGGACTGAAAGGAGAAGAAACACCTGCAAAAATCTACTCATCATCGGCAATTGGAATGTTCAAAGTGTGAATCTAGGAAAATAGGAAATCCTCAGAATTAAAATGGAACACATAAATATTGATATCATAGAAACTAATGAGCTGATATTGATGGCTAATGGCCATTTTGAATCATAAATTCATAGGGTTTTCTATGCAGGGGATGACACAATCAAGAGAATGGGTGTCACATTCATTGTCATAAAGGATATTTCAAGATCTACTTTGAAGTACAATGCTGTCTATGATAGTGTAATATCTATCTGCCTTCAACGAAATTCAATCCATAAACTATTATTAAAATTTATGTACCAGTCACGGAAGCTAGTGATGAAGGAATTGAAGAATTCTACCAGCATCGATATGAAATTGCTCAAACCTGTAATCAGGTTGTATTGATAACTTTGAAATGCAAACGTTGGGCACAGGGAGAAAGGGGCAGTAGCTGGAAAGTGTGGTCTTAGTATAGAAACCAAGCTGGCAAGATCAACAGCTTGTGCATCTCAAATCCCTTTGCAACATCATAAAAAGTGATATACAAGTAGATTTCTCCAGATAGAATAGACACAAATCAAATTTACCCCATCTGTGGGAAGAGGCAATGAAACACAATATCAATAGCTACAACCAGGCCAGGGGCTGGCTGTGGAACAGATCACCAACTGTCCATATGTAAACTCAGGTTGAACCTGAAGAAAATGAAAAACAAATCTACAAGAGGCAAAATGCAACCTTGAGTATATCTGACCTGAATTTTGAGAACCTCTCAAGAACAATTTGATGTTTTGAACACTCATGACAAAAGACCTGATGAGCTGGGGGAAGACATCAAGAACATCATTCATGAAGAAAGCAAAAGATCATTAAAAAGACAGGAAAGAAAGAAATTATCAAAATAGATGTCAGAATAGACTCTGAAACTTGATTTTTAACATAGAGCAGCTAAGGTAAATGGAAGGCACTATAAAGGCAGAGCTGAATAGACATTTTCAAAGGGCACCTCAAGAAGAAAAAGTAAACATTACAATGAAATGTGCAGTCCTAGAGTCAGAAAACCAAAAGAAGGAACATTCTCCGCATATCTTAAACTGAAAGAACTCAAGAAAAAAACAACCCAAGCCTTGAATTACAACGTTGAGAGATTCTATGGACAAAATATTGAATGATACAGAAAGCGTCAAAAGAAAAGGGAAAGAATACAAAGCCACTTTACCCCAAATAACTAGACAGTATTCCACCATTTCAGGGGGTAATATATGAGCAAGAACCAAGGGATCAATTCAAAACTTCACTGTAAGCATTAGCCAAAAACAAGTTCTCAGGATTAATGGTATGCCACTCAAAATGTTTCAACAAGTTGATGAAGTGCTTACTCATCTATTCCAGGAAATTTGGAAGACAGCCACTTGGCGGATTAACTAGAAGAGATTCATATTTCTACCCATTCCAAAAAAAAGTGACTCAATAGAATGTGAAAATTATAGAAATCACACACATACACAATTTTACTGATAAGCATCATACAATAGTTACACTAGTCCATTAACAGAGAGCTTCCTGAGGTTCAGGTCAGATTCAGAACAGGACATGGAGCAAAAAATATCATTGCTGATGTCAAAAAGGACCTTGGCTTAAGGCAGAGAATACCAGAAAGATGCTTATTTGTGTGCCTTGTGGATCGTAAGAAACTATGGGAAGTCTTGGAAAAATGATAATTCCTGAATACTTCAACATGCTCATGCAGAATTTGTACTTGGATCAAAAAGCAGTGTGTGAACAGAACAAGGGTATAATGCATGGTTTAAAATCAGGAAAGGTGTGCCTCAGGGTTGTATGCCCTCACCGTATTTATTCAATCTGTATGCTGAGCAAGTAATCAGGAAAGCTAGCGTATATGACAAATTATATGGCATCAGGATTGGAGGGAGACTTACACACGAACAACCTTCAATATGCACTGACTCAACCTTGCTTGCTGAAAGTGAGGAGAACTTGAAGCACTTTCTGATGAAGGTCAAGATCAAGGATGTAGCTTTCAGTATGGAATACAACTCAATGTAAAGATCAAAACTGGGCCAACAGTTAACATCATGGTAAATGGAGTAAAAAAAGATTGAAGTTGTCAAAGATTTCGACTTGCTTGGATCCATAATCATTGCTCATGGAAGCAGCAGTCAAGAGATCAATGATTCATTACATTGGGTAAATCTGCTGTGCAGACCCCACTAGCGTGTTGTAAAGCAAAGATGTTACTTTGAGGACTAAGGTATGCCTGATCTAAGCCATGGTATTTTCAGTTGCCTCATATGCATATGAAAGTTGAATATTGAATAAGGAAAACTACAGAAGAATCAATGTGTTTCTGGCAAAGAAAAGCAAAAAAGAAAAGCCTATAAATAGTTCCAGGTCTGTTTTTTTACCTTTAGGAGTGTTTTCCAGTCGAATCTGATGGGATGCCACACTCTGTCCCCAAAGTCTGTTTTCGGTATTCCCCAGGGATTTCATTGCTTTGGTCTCCTTTCTGCTCTGTTGCTTACCCTTTGTGTTTCGCCCCAGTGTGCTGGGGTCAGATTGGGCACAATTCCTGCACTGTGTCTCCAGTGTTGTTCCCTGTAGCATTATGGTTCAATGGGAGACATCGTGTCCCATGGGCCAGGATGTGTTCCCCACCCTCCATCACTCTTCATTTCTCCTGTGTGCTCTCATCAGAAATGCTGTCCCCAAGCTGTAGCTTCAGTGCTGTCCTCTGAAGTGCATTCTTCTGGGGTGGCAGGGGAGGGTTGGGGGGAAAGGAGTGGTGTCCACAGAGTTGGGATTGGGGCTGTACCCACAGACCTCTATTGGTTCCCTGGTACATGCCGGTATGTTGTATTGACATCTTGCCTCACCGGTTGAAGTCTGGTCTCTCTCTCACTCTCCTGTGGAGATATAAACAATACCCTCCCCTAGGGAGTGCCCTGCCCCACTCAACCCATGTCTTTTTTGTTGGTTTTGTTGTTTTGTTTAGCTTTGCCTGGTTTTTGCACTTATTAATGTCTCTGCATGTCTATCTAGATAAGATAGGCAGGATAAACAATTTAGAGATGAAAATAATGGGACTGATGGTTACAGGGTGACACAAGAGAAAGGGAGGTGGGAGAAAGGAAGGGGGGCTTTCAACCAATCCAGGGACAAGGGAACAACAAGTGAACTAAAAATCAATGGAGAGAATGGCATAGGATGCCTGATGGGTCTTAATCAAGGGCAATATAGCAGTGAGGAATTACTAAACCTGAATGAAGGCCAAAAGTGATGGTGGGACAAGAGGAAAGTAAAAGAAAATAGAGGAAAGATCCAGGAGACAGAGGATATATAGAGAGGTCTAAATACAGTCATGTATACATGTAAATATATTTATATATAACAAGATGGGAATAGATCTATGTACTTAGATCTATATGTTAAGAATTAAGGTAGCAGATTGATATTGGGCTTCTACTCAAGTACTCCCTCAACACAAGAACACTTTGTTCAAATAATCCGGCATTCTGTGATGCTCACCTTCCCAACATGATCTCTGAAGACAAAGCAGGTGCATAAGCAAATGTGGTGAAGAAAGCTGATGGTGCCTAACTATTAAAATAGCATCTGGGTCTTAATGGCTTGAAGAAAAACAAGTGGCCATCTAGCTGAGAAACAACAAAGCCCATAGGGAAGAAGCACACCAGCCTGTGTGATCATGAGGCATCAATGAGAACAGGTATCACACATCTAAGAGCCAGAACAAATCATACCAATGTGAATTGGGATGGGGTGGAGCATGGCGTGGAGAGCCAAAACCCAACTGTAGACAATTGGACATCCCCTCACAGAAGGGTCACAAGGAAGAGATGAGCCAGTCAGGGTGCAGTATAGCACCGATGAAACACACAACTTTCCTATAGTTCTTTAATGCTTCCTCCCCTCCACTATCATGACCTCAGTTGTATCTTACAAATCAGATTATACCAGAACATATACACTGCTACAGATGAGAGCCCCCAACACAGGGAATCCAGGATAGATAAACGCCTCAGGACCAACTATGGGAATAGAGATAGCAGGAGGATAAGGGGAAAGTGGGGGAGAAAGAGGGAATTGATCACAAGGATCAATATATAACCCCCTCCCAGGGGGACAAACAACATAAAAGTGGATGAAGGGTGACGGAGGATGATGTAAGACATGAAAATAATAATCTATAATTTATCAAGGGTTCATGAGGAAGGGAGGGTGGGGAAGGTAGGGAGGAAAAGAGGAGCTGATACCAAGGGCTCAAGTAGAAAGAAAATGCTTTAAAATTGATGATGGCAACATATGTACAAATGTGCTTGACACACTGGATAAATGTATGGGTTGTGATAAGAGATGTAAGATCCCCTAATAAAAGTATTTAATAGAAAAGAAAAAAGGAGGAAAACAGAGAAAGAAAGTAATAAAACATAGGAATGGGAAGAAAACTTTTAAAAGAAAAGAGAAAATGGGATGGGCTAGGATTTAGAAAGGAAAAACTGTGAGGGATAGGACATGCAATGTGGGTTGGCACCTTCTAGCCAAAGAGGTCAAATGGGGGGTTTTGAGAAACAGGACACCTGTCCCTAGATGCAATTTGTCCCAATCTGGAAGGTGTCTGGATTTAGAGCACCTGATGTGCAAGGAATTCTTTTGGGCCCAGAGGGCAGCTGGAATCAGCAAGCTGGTTATGGAAGTCGTTTCTGCTTACCCAAAGTTGGCTGGCGGTAGTCCACCTAGCTGGTCTGCTGAGGTGGAGTTCATGTACCTTTAGACTCTGAGTGGGTGTGTGCCCAGCAACTTAGGTCGAGCAAAGAAGTTCAGTTGTTTGGTCATTAGTTACCAGTGTTCATGTTTGTGCAGGCTGTTCTGGGAGAGTGGACTTGATTATCGGGTTGCTGTACTGATGGGACACAGCTTGTAAAAGTTCAAAATGATCATGCTGTGTCAGGTTGATGGACAATTCATCTGCCAAGTCTGTCTCCTTTTTCATTGCTTTTTTCCCCTGGTCTTTTCCCTAGTTGGTGTTAAATTCATTTTTCTATGTTCTGAAGCTCAGAGTTCTAGGATTATCATTTGTATCTATTTTACATGGTCTCCCATGTCTTTGGTGTAGAGGATCTGGGTAGAGTATCTCCCTAGTCCTCCATCTTGCTGGAACATATGCCTTTCAAATAAAAATATTAATTTATCAAAACAGAAATTGTAATGAGAACTGAGTCGACAGGTGTCTGTGTCAGATCTCAGTATTTCCATCATTAATGGATAGAAATTTGCTTATAAACCTTCTGTCTATCCACTTCCTCACCAGTACTCCCCCTCAAAAGCATATCCATGACCCAATACTGTGATGATTACAGTCACAGGCAGATGATCTGAGAGAGCCCATTGACTTCAAGCTAGCACGTTAGATCTAACACAGAGGAGCGCTGCTGTGGGGACGATTGCATACTGAACTCCCCACCCTTCCCGATTCCCTGAGGGATCAGCATTTACAAATAAGGGAGACTATAACGGATCAACAGCCCAAATAATGAATCTGCCTAAAGGTATGTGAACTAGCAAGGAAAATATGAATGTAGGTTCTTAGTTTTGATGAAGTATAATTTATCATTCACTTTATTAGTAACGTTTTGACCATTACAAAGTCATAGATATTATTTTACACTTTCTTTTAGAAATTGTATGTTTTACTTTATCATGGTTTACCTTTCGTGGACCTGTTTACACTTTCCCTGTCCCTTTGAGATAGTTTCCCTAAAAGAGATTTTGTCATGTGGTGACCCTGTATCTCAGTGTATTTTCTTTCTCCTCTGGTGGGAACCAAAGAAGCCCTGGTGGCCCGGTGAGTGAAACTTTGATTGCTTACCCAACGGGATTTGAACCCTTCAGCTGCTCTGGGGGAGAGTGATACAAGTCTGCTTGTGTAAAGATAGACAGCCTGGGAAGCTCTGTAGACCAGTTCTTAATCAGCGAATGATTTATAATTGTTTAGAATTTCTTATTTTCCCTTATGTTAGTTTTTTATTCATACATGTTTTTAACTACTAGGTTAAAACACATAGAAGGTTCAGTATGAATCCCTGAATTTGAAAATGTTATTGTTAACAGCCACTTTTATAATTTCCTAGATAATGTAGGAGCCCTGATGGCATAATGGTTATGCATTGGGCTGCCAATCCAAAGGTTAGCAGTTTGAAAGCAGCAGTTGCTTCACAGGAGAAAGATAAGGCTGTTTACTTCCATAAAGAGTTACCATCTTGGAAACTCACAGGGGCAGGTCTAGTCTGCCCTATAGAGTCATTGTGCATTGGAATCAACTTGATGGCAGTGAATTTGGTTTGAGATAATTCAAGGATATGAGGATATTATAATTTGGACATATTGATTTTTTCATTTTTATAACCTTACATTTATTTATTTACTTTTAATTAATTATTTTATTGGGGGCTCTTACAGCTCTTATAACAATTCATACATCAATTGTATCAAACACATTTGTACATATGTTGCCACCATCATTTCCAGGAGATTTTCTTTCTACTTGAGCCCTTGGTATCAGCTCCTCTTTTTTCCCCTCCATTTCCCACCCTCCCACCATCGTGAACCCTTGATAATTTATAAATTATTTTCATATTTTACACCATCCTCTGTCTCCCTTCATCAATGTTTCCTTGTTTTTCCCCTTGGGGTGGGGGTGGGAGGGTTGTACTATCATTGTGATTAATTACTCCTTTCACCCTCTTCTCTCCCACCTTCTGCCTAACCTCATTGTATTGCTACTCTCATCATTGGTCCTTAGGGGTTTATCTGTCCTGGATTCCGTGTGTTGAGAGCTCTTATCTGCACTAGTGTACATGCTCCAATCTAGCTGGATTTGTAAGGTAGGACTGGGGTCATGGTAGTAGAGAGGAGGAAGCATTAAAGAAAATGTGTGTTTCATTGGTGCTATACTGCATCCTGGCTGGATCTTCCCTTCCTTTTGACCCTTCTGTGAGGGGAAGGCCAATTACCTACAGATGGGAGTTGGGTCTCCATCCAACACCCCTCGTTTGCATCAAAATGGTTGTTCATTTTGGGTCTTCTAGTTAATTTGGACATCTTAATTTCATCTACTTTTAGAACCTAAAATAAATTGTTGTTGCTTTGTATAACCATTATTACTTAGATTTACTCATATATTTACTCTTTCTATTGATCTTTATCCCTTTATGGATACCCTTGATTCTATTTGGAATTAATTTGTTGTGCTACCATGAATTATTTCAGGTCTTATTTAGCTGAAACATCTTTAGTTTGCTTTATCATTGGATAAAATATGCTGTGTTTATGTAATCCAAGGTTGGAAGCTAATTCCTTTCAAAAATTAGGAAATATAATTTTGTTTTCTTTGTCTTCCAACAACTTTGTTCCCTGGTGGCACTGTGGGTTAAGAGTTGGGCTGCTTAATCAAGTACTCCCTCAACACAACAACACTTGGTTCTAATAATCTGGCACTCTGAGATGCTCACCTTTCCAACACAATTGCTGAAGACAAAGCGGGTGCATAAGCAAATGTGGTAAAGAAAGCTGATGGTGCCTGGCTATCAAAAGCTATAGTGTCTGGGCTCTTAAAGGATTGAAGATAAATAACCAGCTCAGAAGCAACAAAGCCCACATGGAAGAAGCACACCAGCTTGTGTGACCACCAGTTGTCAAAAGGATCAGGTATCAGGCATCAAAGAACAAAAAAACATATCATTGCCAATGAGGTGGAATGCAGAGTAGGGACCAAAAACCCATCTGTAGGCAACTGAAAATCCCCTTACAGAAGGGTCACAGGGAGGAGATGAGGCAGACAGGGTGCAGTGTAGCAACGATAACACATACAAATTTCCTCTAGTTCTTAAATGCTTCCCTCCTACTCCCCCAACTATCATGATCCCAATTCTACCTTACAAATCTGGCTAGACCAGAGGATGTACACTGGTACAGATAAGAACTGGAAACACAGGTAATCCAGGACAGATGATCTCTTCAGGACTAGTGGTGAGAGTGGCGATACCGGGAGGGTGCAGAGAAGAGGGGAAAAAGGGGGAATACATTACTAGGATCTACATATAACCTCCTCCCTGGGGGACGGACAACAGAAAAGTGGTTGAAAGGAGACGCCGGACAGTGTAAGATATGACAAAATAATAATTTATAAATTATCAAGAGTTCATGAGGGAGGGGGGAGCAGGAAGACAGGGGAAAAAATGAGGATCTGCTACCAAGGATTCAAGTAGAAAGCAAATGTTTTGAGAATGATGATGGCAACAAATGTATAAGTGTGCTTGACACAATGGATGGATGTATGAATTGTGATCAGAGTTGTACAAGCCCCCAATAAAATTATTAAATAAAAAAAAGAATTAAACCTAAAAATAAAAAGAGTTAGGCTGCTAATCACAAGGTCAATAGTTCAAACCCACCAACCTCTTCATAGGAGAATCATGTTTGTGTTCAAAAAGATATACAGTCTTAGAAACTTTAAGGACTAATTCTACTCTATCTTATAGGGTTGCTATGAGTCAGAATTGATTCAAAGCAGTGAGTTTTTATCCTGCTCCACTCACTTATATTTCTTGCTGGATATCTAGGTATTTGAATTTATGACCCATGTTGGAATATTTTAGCCATAAAAGGGAGAAAAAGTTAGAAGTTCTGCTCTCAAAGAAAAACATAAAAATAATATTCATATAAAGTAATTAATTAGGGTTTTGATAAATACTTGAAGAAAAAATGACAGGATGCTAAGAAACATGTTACAAATATTTATGGGAGTGAGAGAAGATTGATCTCCAGGAATGGGTACTTACGTTGAGGTCTGAACATAATAGAAATCAGACAGATGATTAAATGGGGTGTATGGGCATCATACAGGGTTGTAGGGTGAATATTTAAGGAGAGAAAACAGCACATGAGTCAAGTCAGGGTGAGTTGGGCAAGTTTGAAAGTACAAAGAAAGCCCCTATAGCTGGAACCCAGCAAGGGGATGGGGTTGTCTGGAAAATACACCCAAACGGAATATGTGTACATGGTATAGGATGGTGCTGTAGAGCATGTCGCTAAGAAGGATCAATCACTTATCTTACTTTCACTTGATGATATAAATGGGCCCTTTTGATTCTTCTGGTTGAAATAATCCATCACTATGTGCAATAAAGTTGTTCATTATGAAGCTTTTAGCTAAAGTTTAACCAGATTGGTAGGTACTGATGTAGTATAATGATATAGTATAATGATGTAGTATACTGCTGTAGTATACTGCTGTAGTATAATGATGTAGTATACTGATGTAGTATACTGCTGTAGTATACTGATGTAGTATAATGATGTAGTATGATGTAGTATAATGATGTAGGATAATGTAGTATCATGATGTAGTATCCTGATGTAGTATAATGAAACATTGTGAAATTAATTTCTGTGCATGTCTTTCCAGCTGCCAGAGTCCACTGCTTGAAAAAGTGTGGGAAGCGGACTTGGAAGCTTGTCGGCTCTTTATCGAGAGCATGCAGCTGGAGGAGGCCAGGTGCGGCTTGAGTGTAGAAGACGAGAGGCTAACAGGTGACGTGGAGGACACTGCCTTTATGACTCCCATCGTCCGACCACCTGGGCTTCTCTCAGAAGATGGAAAGAAGACTGCTTTGCAGGCCAATGATGAGTGGAAGGCTCCGTGGAGCCCCTCTCCTCACTTTGCTGGCAGCATGCAGAAAGAGGTATCTCTCATTTTCTTACAGACTTTGTAGATGGCCTCCCTGAAAAGACTAGATTCCAAATGGGAGAAGGACCTATTGAATAGGTGTTCCATTTCACCATAGAACTTTTAAGAGTTCATAACTTTTGAATGTGGTTATAAAATAATGCAAATATTTTGTCTGGAACATTTTTCATGGTTGGTTTTCATTTGTATGCTAACTCAATGGCAAGAGTTGTAATAGACAATCTAATATGTACTTACTTTACATTTCACAAATTACATATCATACATATGTTAATTATTTAGAATCCATATACTAATATTGTTGTTAGGAGCCATCAGTTTGGTTCTGACTCACAGCAATCCCATAAAGAACAGAATGAAATGCTGCTTGATCCTGCAACACCCTCACAATTGTGGCAATGCTGGAGCCCTTTGTGGCCACCACACTATCAATCTATCTTCTCAAGGGTCTTCCTTATTTTACTTTATTTTATTTTTGCTGAATCTGCTTTATCAGGAAGAGGTCTCGCCAGATTACATGTCCAAAGTATGAAATTACGTCTTGTCATCCTCATTTCTAAGGAGCACTCTGGCTGTACTTCTTCCAAAATGGATTTGTTTGTTCTTCTGGCAGTCCGTGGTTATTTCCATATTCTTCATCAACACCAAAATTTAAATTAATCAATTATTCTTTGGACTTTCATGTTCCTTGTCCCACTTTCCTATGCATATGGGGCAATTGGAAATAACATGACTTGAGTCAAGGACTCCTTAGTCCTCAAAATGCCCTCTTTGCACTTCAGCACTTTTAAAGAGGTCTTGTGCAGAAGATTTGCCGAATGCAATAAGTCATTTAATTTCTTGACCACTGCTTCTATGAGCACTGATGTTGATCCAAGTAAAATGAAATCTTTGACAACATCAATCTTTTTTCCATTTATCATGATGCTGTCTCTTGGTTCAGCTGTATGAATTTGCATTTTCTTTATGCTGAGTTGTAAACATTGTAAACATTTGGTCTTCATCAGCAAGTGCTTCAAGTAAGCCTCGCTTTCAACACATGAGGTTGCATTATCTGAATAGAGCAGGTTGTTAATAAGCCTTTATCCAATCGTGAACTTCTCCCTATCACCCAGTTTCTCTGATCATTCCCTCAGGATATAGATCGAGAGAGGATGGGGGAGGGCCCAACCCTGATGCACACCTTTTCTGATCTTGAACCACACAGTATCTAGCCCCTTGTTCTGTTGGGATGACTACTCTTTCCAGGTCTATGGACAGGTCCTGCAGCTCAATTAACGTGTTCCGGAAGCGCTGTTCTCTACAATGCCTTCCTTCGTGTGCTATAATTCACAAAGCAAAAACCTTGGCAGTGTTAGTAAAACAACAGTAAACATCTTTCTGACATTCTCTGCGTTCAGTGTTACATTATTTTATTCAACCATTTCAACGGGTCTACACAATTATAATTATATAATTAAAATGAGCATCTGATGTTCAGCAATGCTATCCTTCATATCACCTTCTGAATCTAGCTTTCATTTCTGGTAGGTCCTTATCATTATACTACTGAAACCTTTTCAAATTATTCCCAACAAATGTTTACTTGCATGTGATATTAATTACATTGTTTGATAACGTCAGCATTCTATTGGCCTCTTTTCTTTGTAGTGGGCACAGATATGGTTCTCTTCCAGCTGGTTGGAAGAGACAGGTCGCTGTCGTCCAAATATCTTGGCAGAGACTAGTGTGTGTTTTCAGTGTTACATTATTTTATTCAACCATTTCAACGGGTCTACACAATTATAATTATATAATTAAAATGAGGATACTAATATATTTATATATGTTACTGATTATTTTTGCTAAAACAAAATAATAGATTTTGTAATCTCATTTCATTTGAAAAAAATCTAATAATTTGTCTATTATATATACTAAAAATTAAAATACTGATTTACTCAATTCTGAAGACTGATAGAAATTACAGCGAAGGGCTTCTCTCCTCTCTTCCTATCCTATCTCTCTGTAGCTCTTCTTCTCCCTATTTCCCATCTCTAATAATGAAAAGGTCTTGTCAATTAAAATGCCCTTGGGAGTTTTATCCAACTTCAATGCCATCGTTGCAGACTTCGGAGCTGTTTTTCTAGCTTAGTGCCCAGATGTTCTAATATTAAAAGGAAATAAAAGCCCAGTAAGGTGAAAGAATGTGCCACTTCTCCTTTAGATATCAGGTTTGAAGTTGGGTGTATAGACTCCCTTCATCAACTCAATTTAGGATTGTGGAGCAATGTGAGGGCAGTCTCCTCCTCCCTGCCCCTGCCCGTGGCACATGAACCTTCCCCGTCTCTGTCTTCACAGAGCCCAACGCTTGTCAAAGGTGTTATATATACTATTTTCAGTCGCTGCTTTTAGTACTGCCTGGAAATGAATACTTGACTATCTATTTAAATTGCAAAAACTT
The DNA here is from genome assembly GCF_000313985.2 of Echinops telfairi. Lineage (NCBI taxonomy): Eukaryota > Metazoa > Chordata > Mammalia > Afrosoricida > Tenrecidae > Echinops > Echinops telfairi. The sequence goes on from NW_022111324.1 coordinate 89,413,008, forward strand.
ATAAGAATGGGAGCATGCCACACTCTGGCCCAGGAAAGCTCTGTGGTACATTGAGAAATCAATGACGTGCACTCTTTTTAGTAGAGGTTTTGCAAACTGTCTATGTTTGCAGTTAGAAGACTTGAAAGAGCGTGTCTCCCTAATCTCCCCGAAGCGAGCGCTAGGTGTAGGAACCAGTGAGCCCTTGGTTCTGAGTCTCCACAGGTATGGCTGCTTCTCCAAAGGTGAGCACTTAAGCTTAAAGCCAGGGTACGTGGAATTAGTCAGGATAAGTAATGGAGCTCTGGCCATGACATTGGATCCCCAAGACCAGGATTGATTGATCAGATCCATTGTCAATGAGCAGTCCCCTCCCTCCCTCTCTCTATAACTATATCCCCATGTGTCCATCCACTCTCCCTGGACAATTACTATCTAAGGTATAGGAGGATTGTTCTTCATTCTTAAGACTTCAGGTACTTCTCAAAGAGCAAATTTTGGCTTCTGTTAAAAATTAAAGCAAAGAGTTTACTGAAGGAACAAAATAACCAAGAATCAGGCAGCATTTTGTGAAGATTCACCAAAACTCTGCAGTGAAAGTAATTCTTCACAGACCTTAAATACAGAAGAACTAGCAGTGTAGGGTGAAAATATTCTAACTGGTTGATAGCATGCTTTAATGGACACAACTGGTTAAAGCATGCTTTAATGGACACAAGACAATAACAAGAGTCCTTAAACTTTATTTATGAAGTTGGACTCACTTGACAGCTTAACTTGTGGATATTATAGGGGCCAGTCTGAGAGAATGCTCACCCTGGGAGCACGATGTGGGGAGAATGGAGGGAAGAGCCTTCAGGCTTCCTGCCTGTGCTAGTTAGCTGAGTTTCAAAGGATAGCTCAGAATAAGCAATAAACAGCAAAAGTGGAGTCTGGCCTTTATCTTTGGTGGAAGTATCTCATTAGACTGAGCACCTAATACTTCTGAGCTCCTTCACAATCTCCACTTCTGATAAAAATTTTCAATAGAAATTTGTTGATCACAATTTGAAGAGTAGAGTGCTCTGTTGGCATAGTGGGTTATACATTGGGCTGCTAACCTTAAGGTCAGCAGTTCAAAACTACCAGCTGTTCCACAAGAAAAAGACAAGGTTGGTAAAGAGTTACAGTCTTAGAAACCAACAGAGGCAGTTCTACCCTGGCCTATAAAGTATCTATGATCTAGAATCGACTAAACGGCAGCGGGTTTGGTTTCTTCTGGGAGCATCTTCTCCCCATGGGTTCACCAAGCCCTTCATCTTGATATGCGTAGAGCCTCATCTTCAGAAGGACCAGGGCTCATATTGCCTGCAAAAGAGATCTCGCCTTCTGCGAGGGCTTTTGCATGTTATTAGATAGCCACCTATTCTGAAAAGACTTTGTAGACCTCCAGCACTCTGAGAGAGCCAGCCATCATCTGTCCATTGGTGGTTGCTTACCTTAATAAATCTGTAAGACCATGATGACTATCATACAGATAGTCGAATGCTACCATCAGCATCATAATCATGCAACAGTTTAGACCTCTTTTTTTGTCATTATTTTTTGGAAGAAGGGGTGTGTGTAAGCATGGCTGAGTTAGTAAGATTATTTGGCAAAGAGTGGCATTGGCCAAAGTGAAGGAATGAGCTATTACGTATATCCCTTTACAGTTAATGTATGTGTTTATATTTATAGTGAGGGTCTTTTTGCAGCTAACATTGTCAAGCCCCATTTTATACTGTTTTTTACTTAGTGTATTTATATCATTCACATTCAAAGTGATTGTTAATATATTCACTGATGTTAACTTAATTTCTACTTATAACAACCTTGTAAGACAGAGTAGAAATGCCCCACAGGGTTTCCAATGCTGCAAATCTTTACACAATCTGACTAACTCCTCTTTTCCCCATAGAGCTACCTTTCAGTTAGCAATCTACTGCTAAATCTCTTGTGCCACTAGGGCTTCTTAATATTGATATAACTGGTTTAATATCTGTTATTTTGTAACTATTTTGCATTTGTTGCTCTTATTTTTGTTTCTTTGTTTATGTGATTTTTAATTGAGTATTTTATATGATTTTGTATTTTCTCCTGTCAACATATCTATAATTTTTTCCCTTAAGCATTTTTTGTTTTACTAATTGCCCTGGAGTGTGTAATATACATTATAATGCAAGTAATTGATATTTACATTCAAATGACACTATAGATTTTCTTGGAGGTTCCTGGTTGGCGGTTCCAATTTCCCCTTCTTATGCCTTATAACACTACTGTCATTTATGTCACTTATTTTTAAAACAGAACCATCAGTAACATTATTGCTATTATTATCTTGAACAAACTGTTGTCTACTAGATCAAATAAGAGTAGCAAAAATAAAATATTTGATCATACCTTTATTTCATCTCTAATACTCCTTCAAGAAAGATGAAATCTTTGGCAATTTCCATCTTTTCTCCATTTATCGTATGACTATCGGTCCGGCTGTAAGGATTTTTGTTTTCTGTTCATTGCGTGGTAATCCATATTGAAGGCTGCACTCCTCAATCTTGATCAGCAAGTGCAGCCAAGCCTTCCCTTTCAGCAAGCATGTTTGTGTCATCTGCATATTATAGGTTGTGAAGAAGCCTTCCTCCAATCCTGATGCCACATTCTTCTTCATGTTGTCCAGCTTCTCTGATTACTTGCGCCTTGTACAGATTGAATAAGTACAGTGAGAGGATACAACCCTGATGCACACCTTTCCTGATCTTAAATTATGCAATCAGTGCTCCTGGGGCAGCAGTCACGAGAGCAAACAGAACACTGCGTCGGGTGAATCTGCTGCACAGACCACTTTACAGCACTGAAAAGCAAGGAGAGGTCTAAGCTGCCTCTGACACAAGCCAGGGCATTTTCCTTTTACATTTTTGAACAGTTTTATTGACACTTCATCCACATATCATACAATTCAATTGTTCAATCACGTCAATCATTCCCACAATCAATTTTAGAACCTTGTCTCCCCCCACCATAGTTACATCACTTTTAAAATGAGTTATATGGTCACCATCCATTCTAGTGCTCCCTACCCCCTCCCACATACATTTGCTCCCAAGCTGCCTCATCCTTCCCATCTCCCACCCCAATGATTACCTCCCCTAGAAACCCTTGCATCAGTAGATGCATCTCTATGCTTCACAAACTGGAGAAAACAACAAAAATAAATTTACAAAACAGGACAAAATTAAGCAGTAAGGATAAAATAATAATAATAATACAAAGATAAAAATACCAATAACGAGTAAGAAAGAAAAGACCACCATCAATATTGAAAAGACCAGGGAAGAAAAAATTTTGTCACGGATCAAGCAAGAAGTACTTGCACCTGCACTGTTTCAGGCTGGGTCAAGAGGGAGGTGAAGTCACCAGGCATCAAGCTCCATCCAGCATAGTCATGATTACACTCATCTCGGTCAGATAATAAAGCAGGTCAGATAATCAAGACTCTTTCCTGTGGCTCGAGGAGATCTGCCAGAGGCTTCCTCGGATTAGATACTGTGTGGATGGATTTTGGGCTCCCACTGTCCTCCACAGCCTTCTATAAATTGGGTTTTGCAATTTAGGCCCTGCTACTTTTCCCTTTGTCATATTTGAATTTTGTTATTGTCATCTTTGGATGACACAAGCTGGTGTGGTTCTTCCATGTGCTTAATTGACTCCTTGCTTAGATGGCGGTTTATTTGAATACAAGTCCCTAAGACCCCAGTCACTATTCTGATAGATAGCTGGGCCCCATCTGCTTTCTTCGCCACACTTGCTGTCGCGCCCTTAGCTTCTGTGATCATTTCATGAAGGTGAGTATTGAGCAGGGCCTTGTTATCAGAACGAACTGTTCTTGGTTTGGGGCTAGAATTAAGTGGGTGCCCACAATCCACCTGCTTGTCCCTGGGATATGCATGACTCAGATTTACTTTGGCATTTGTATTATGATAAATTCAAGACCCCATAAGACCAACTACTCCAATTAACCAATTAGCAAAAAACAATTAGCAGACAACAAAATACAAGGGAACAAACAAATAAAAAGCAAACTAAAGGCAAGAAAACAAAAACCCATAGAAACAGACAAATAAAACAATGTCCATCATCCTTTTGGGGTATAGGGTGATTGCACTTGTCACATCATCAAATTTTTTCAATGACACCTCACTCTGGACACTGTAGGTAGGAGGAGTCTATGCAAATACATTTCCACCATAAGCCACAACCCGTGAATTACTGCTGCACACAGTTCGATCTCCCATTTAACTGAGCTCTGTTTACCCTAAGCAAGGGGAGTGATGCCAGGGGGAAACTTCATGGATCAATTATTCCAAGTTCAAATCCCTGCCAAACAGATCAAACCCTGTCATATCACTGTGAGGGGGGCATCGAGGTACTAAATACACGGAGATTCTGTGTCCTTTTCCATTGGACACCCACCAAACCGGGGGTTCTCCCTGAAGTCCAATGACCACCACTTCCACAAGTCTGGGGCAGCCACTCTCTGCTTCCTCCCCCATCCGAGTACCCCAGTCCTCAGTCCAAGGTTGCAGCACCTGTGAGGCAGAGCACAGTTCAATCTGCCAGGCCTCTATGTTAAGTCTTTCTTGTGAAGCCCCTGGGTTATACCGTGCTGCCTGCAAGATCAGCATCCACGGTCATCATGATGTTTGGTCCATGGCATGTTTCACTGAGGGTGACGTAGAAATGTATTCATAGTGTCTACCCAGCAATCTCGTCTATTGCCCTCCTAGGTCCCTACAATCATTGTTTAAACTCCCTTCGCGATGTGAGGTTATTTCTGCACAATCTCCCACCATACTCACCAACAGAACTATCTGCGTCTTCTCCAAAATGTGGATGCTCCTCTCCCCTGGTCTTAGCTTGATATTCTGGCAAGGTAGCCAGGGTATTTTCAATCACCTCATATACATGTGAAAGTTGTACATTGAGTAAAAAAGACCAAAGACAATTTGATGCATTTCAACTATAATGTTGATGTAGTATATTGAATGTACCATGGACGGCCAAAAGAACAAACAGAATTGTACAGCTAGTATGCTTCTTAGAGGCAAGGATGACAGGACTTTGGACATGTAGTCAGAGGAGACCAGCCTGTGAAGAAGAGCCACAGGCTTGGGAAAAAGAGGAAGGCCCTAAATGAGATGGATTGACACACGGGCTGAAGCAATGGGCTCAGACATGAGAACAATTATGAGAACGGTGCAGTACTGGACCTCAATCCTTCTTTGGTACCTAGGGTCACAATGAGTCTGAATGGATTTGAGGGCCACTAACAACAGCAACAGTAACAAAAATACTCCTTCAGAAGAAAATGAAAAACAAGTGAGAGTCTTAGGTCTTCCTGTATTTATTTCATATGGAGTTAACTGATGTGTCCCAAATGGAGCGGACTTCTTTCATATGAAGTTAACTGATGTGTCCCAAATGGAGAGGACTTCAAGTTGTAGAAGAGTTCAGGAAAAGGCTCCAGCACTTGTCAGTTTGTCAGACTGTAGTGGCTTATTGTTGCTGTGATGCTGGGGGCTATGCCACCAGTGGTTCAAATACCAACAGGGGCACTCAAGGTAAATAGGTTTCAGTGAAGCTTCCAGACATATGAGCAGACTTTGAATAAGGAATAGGCTGTCCTGTTCTGAGGGATCAGTCATCAAAAACCTTATGAATAGCCAGGGAACATTGTCAGATAGAATACAGGAAGGTGAGCCCCGTAGGTTGGATGGCACTATATAGACGACTGAAGGAGTAAAGTTTTTTGGACCCTCATTTGCTGATAAGTCCTGACAAAATGAAAAGAAACATCGACAAATGTTAATTAATAACCAGAACATGGAATGTATGAAGTATAAATTTAAAATTTTATTTTAAAATTAAAAGTTAAATGAAACATAGAAAGATCAACATCCTAGGCACTAGGGAACTGGAATGAACTGGTATTAGGCATCATCGGACAATCATGTGATTTAATATGCCAATGAAAAGCAGTGCATTATTTAATAGGGCTCTTCTAGCCAGAACCTTTGTTACTCCCACCGAATGGTCCTTGTTTTCCTAGTGGGCCAGGATAGCAACATGGGGGTATTATTACATGATTACGCGATTCTGCTGTGAGTGATTGTAACAGACTTTATTGTGTTAGCCATTCTGTGGGTTATGAAATGAGCCGTCTCTGAAGCAGGAAGTGTGACTCATTACCAGCAAGAGAGGTGAACCGGGAGTGGAGACTGTCCTTTACACGCTGCATGTGGCCTGACTTTGTCTGCCTGACCTCCAGCTCCTAGGACTTAAATTGCAGCTTTTCGCCTAATATGATTTCACTAGTTCTGCTATCTTGGGGGTGAGGAGGCTCTGAATTTTGGATTTGAGACTTACCAGTACCCACACCTACATGAACCCCTTTCCTCCACACTGTGAGTACTGAGTAGGCATTGCATTAAATTATAGAACCCTGTGATGATATAAGGGAATATGCTAAAAGGAGGAAGTGCTGATTGATTTCAAAGGTAATGGAGCAGTATAACATTTTTGAAAAGTGGAGCATGTGGGGCAGATATGACTTCCACATTCTTGGGACTAGTATTGTATTAATTTTTCTAAAAGTATGTTATTTCTGCATTTGGGACTGACCAACTCAAGAAGAATGATTTAGCATTTTAGTTTTCAAAAAGAGTATTTCAAGAACTGTCTCAAATATAGCACTGTCTGTGTTAGTGTGATGTCTATATGCCTACAAGGAAGTCAAGTAATACAACTCTTATACAGATTTACAAATCAACCACTAAAGGTAGTGATGAAGAAATTGACATGTTCTATAACCTTTTTCAGTCTGAAGTTGACCACAAATGCTATCAAGATTCATTAATAAATGCTGGTGATTGGAATGCAAAAGTTAAAAACAAAGAGGGAGAAATAGCAGTTGGTATCTATGGCATTGGTGATAGAAACAAAGCTGGGGATCACATGATAGAATTTTGCAAGACCCCCTCAATTCTACCTTACAAATCAGATTAGACCAGAGCATGCACACTGCTACAGAGAAGAGCCCACAACACAGGGAATTCAGGATAGACAAATCCCCCAGGGTCAACAATGAGAGGAGAGATACCAGGAGGATTAGGGGAGGGTGGGGTAGAAAGGGGGAATCGATCATAAGGATCAGGTGGACGAACAATGGAAAAGTGGGTGAGGGGCGATGGAGGTCTATGTAAGATATGAAAATAATAATCTATAATTTATCAAGGGTGTGAGGGAGGGCGGGCAAGGGAGGGTGGGGGAAGAAATGGAGAGCTGATATCAGGGGTTCAAGTGGGAAGAGAATGCTTTGAAAATGATGATGGCTATGTGCAAATGTGCTTGACATACTGCATGAGTGTATGGATTGTGATAAGAGATGTAAGAGCCCCCAATAAAAGTATTTAATTAAAAAAAGAATTTTGAAAGACCACAGACTTCCTTAGTGCAAATACCTTCTTTCAACAACACAACTGGTAACTAACTGTACACATGGAGCAGGCTAGCTGGAATGCACGGGAATCACATTAACTACATCGGTGGGAAAAGACAATGGAGAAGCTCAACATTAGCAGCCATAAGTGGGCCATTGGCTCATATGTAAATTCAGGTTGAAGTTGAGAAAAAATTAAAAGTCTACCAAAGCCCAAATATGACCTTCAGTATACCTCCCTTTGAATTACAAGGACATCCTAAGACCAGATTTGAAGCAATGAATATTAATGACAAAAAACTGGTGAGCTTTAGGATGATGTCAGGAACAACATACTTGAAGAAAACAAAAAGCCATTAAAAAGACTGAAAAGATACATGTGGGGACCCTTCAAATGTATTTGGGGCTTCCATTCTCATCCATAGCCTTCAGCAAACCAGCTTCTCTCATGTCGACTTCGTTGAAGCTTCCCTTAGATGTCTACTTGTTTGAAAATAAGTCTTTCCGATCTCAGACACTATTCTTTCTGATAGCTAGGCACCATCTGATTTCTTCGCCACACTTTCCTATAGAACCCACATCTTCAGCGCTCTCTTCACAAGGGCAGGGTCCCCACACAAATTCAGCCCCCAGTGAATCCTTTCTGACCGGAGTCAGTGGATGCAGATAGTCTTGCTCGCAGACACAGAACATTGTAAAGTCAATCGTGGCAGATGTAGTTAGGTTCAAACGTAATAACTTATCATTTGGTCTCTGTTTTGGTCCATTTTAAAGTTGTTTCAGTTTTTAATATTTTCAGCTTTCCTTTTGAAGTTTTCTGTTTTGGCTAGTCATTGCTTTCTGTTTGCTTGTTTGCTTCTGCTTATATTTTGTATGATTTTCTGCATATGAAATCCAGGATAGGTAAATCTATAGACACAGTAACTGTATTCAAAATTGCCTAGGGGGTTGATGGAGGAGAACAAGGGAAATGGGAAGCTAACAACTAGTACGGAAGAAAGTGTTCTGAAATTGATTGTGGTGATGATTGCAAACATTTCTTTAATATGATTGAATGATTAAATTGCATAGCATTTGGCATAAATGCCAATAAAACTATTAACGTATAAAAGACTTCGAAACATACTGTGAACAGTTTTATTGGTACATACGCCATATAGCATCAGTTCAAGAAGAATTGCTCAATCGTCGTCACAATCAATTTTAGAACATTTTCTTCTTTCTTGTACTCATGATGAGCTCATTTCCCCCCAAACTCACCTGCCATGCCCTCAAGAGGCCTGGTGACATATTTCTAAGAACCAGCCATTAACAATCTTAGGGCGCACAGTTCTGCTTTGATATACATGGGATTAGAAGAAAACTGGTTCTTAAGTATGCCACCCACTTTCAGGTCTATTATTTCATTTAAATCTTCACAATAAACTCATAAGGTAGTTTTCATTATCATCATTGGTTTTTTTAAATCAAGTCAATGGTTTAATACAGATACTGGGCTTTAGGCTCATTGCCAATGTAAAATGTTTTATGATAGTACTAAGTTAAATGTAACAGAGGCTAGCATCTACAATCTTACTGTTTTTAAGATTCAGCCAGTTTTATGAAGTTATAGACAGTTATAGACAGTACGATATACTCTTTCTGATCTATAGTTTCATAAATTTACATACATGCAGTCGGTCAATAGCCTTCCAAGCAGTCAACAAACTCAATAGTCTTGACACTCACTAACTCCCTCATATGGCCCTTTGTAATAAGCCAGTTCCTGCAATACTGGGAGTGCTTCCCATAAGTCTACCTTTTTTGGAAAATGCCTGTAATCTTAAAATTTCTAGCACTCAACAGTTAAAAGGATGCCAATCTCCTTTAGGACTATGAAACCACCTTGCTAAGCATATTACAGGAACAGGCACAGGGACATGATACAGGAACCGGTACATGGAACCTTTGTTCTATTCAAATGATTGCCTCTTGGTCTGTGTACAAGCCTATACACACATGTGCTGCGGACTAGACATTGGGCTTCTAACCAGACCGGCAACTCTTCAAACCCACCAGCCAGTCCACAGAGAGAAAGATGAGGCTGTCTGCTGCCATGAAGACATCCAGTCTCAGAAACCCTGTCTAGTGTTGCTCTGAAGTGGAGGAGACTCGATGGGCACAATGCAATATTCTGAAATTCCCATTCTTCACAGGGCTACTCCTATTTCAACCCACACAGTTGAATTTCTTTACAGAGACACATTTATAGGAGAAGCTTAATATGTGTTAGCATTCAATTACACCATCTGGCAGTTTTCCATTCTTTTAGAAGAATATGCTTTGCATTTCCTTCACCAAGAAGCACCAGCGAGTAGTGAAAGGAAATCCAAGAAGAAAAAGGTTTAATCAAGAGGACATCGTGGCTGGGACTTGGATTTTTAGATTGCTGTAGGCACAAAGAATCACTAACCATGGTTCTGCTTAGGAAAGGATTATGACTTTTCTGCCTACGTTTTCCAGGGAGTCATTGAAATCTGGGTACTTGAATACTTAGCCAGTGGTTAAAATGTCTGTGTGTTTTTCTGTCTGGAGATAATTTTGTGTCAAACTCCCTGCTTGACTGGGCCATCCTATACTGGTCTCCCTGCTGAAGTATGATGCCCTGAGGCAATCAATTTCTGCTTGACGAAATCTCCCATGAAAAATCATTGACTTCTTACAGAGGTCCCCAGAGAAGTGATGTTCAGAACCCTTCCTGCGTTCATCTGTCCAGAGCAGGTATATGATTTGAGTGGAATTTTGTGTTTCATCATTTATTAAAGCCTTTCCTGTGTTTATCACCCCTGCCTGGATGCTCAGAACCCGCTCTGCCATTTTACAGCCCAGTTTATTTAGGCGAGTAATTTAGATCAGCGTTGTTACAGAGGACGTGAGCACCAGGGCAAAAGGCCAACGTTAGGAAGCACTCTCCCAAATTGCAAGCACTCCACATTTTTCAGTTTCATTACAGCCTTCCACCAAACCTCCCCGCGGACTCCAGAAACAATCAGGCATGGTTGCCTCTGGTTTATAAATATTGCAAAAGTAGTATTCCCATCTAGGCGATGGGCAAATCAGTGAGCTCTGCTTTTTCCGCTGTGAAGTTATTTTGCACTCTCCGTCTGGCCATCATGCAAGCATCGTTCTGTTTGTCCTATCTGCAGTTGTCCTCCAGGGGTGCTTGCTGCGTCTCCTGCAGAATGGGCTCCCCTCCTGCAGTACTCTGGTCAATATCACACTTCTTCCTCTCTAACCCTGTCTCCTGTCTTCCCTGTCCACTAGCTATGATCAGAGGCTCCTGGAGCCAGGCCAAAATAGAACCTGGCCAGTTTCAGTTATTTTATCCAATAATTGAATAAAAGAATTGAATGATACGCTACAAGCTAGGGCAGCTCTCTTGGTTCTGATTTGCATCTCCAGGAATGGTTTTTTGGAGTTCCCATTCTTTTTTCTTCAAGTGCATGTGAAAAGAAGCCGGATGGTTATGATGTGTTGAAGAGTTGTGTTCTTATCATCTTAAATTGTTCACTATCGTTAGCTGCCTTCACATCAGCCCCCAACGCATGCACAATGGAATGCGACGTGGCCTGGGTCTGTGCTATCGCACGGTCAGTTGTGGACCAGACTTTCGATCCATTCCCTTTTGACAGGATGATTTTAGGGAGTAGATTGCTAAACCTTTCATCCTAGTCCTTCTTGTTCTGCACACTCCAGGCAAACCTTTTTAGCATCACAGCAACACACAAGCCTCCACTGACGGGTGATTGGATGCATGTGAGGTGCATTGGCAGAGACTCGAGCCCTGTGCTTCTTGCATGGAACGTGTCAATTCTACAACTGATCTGGAAAAAACCCTCGTCACCTCTGACTTATGACGGCCCACGTATCAGAGTAGAATTGTGTTCTAGGGAGGTTTCAATTATTTGCTTTCTTAAACAGATCGTCCAGGTCTCTCTCTCCTTCTCAGGGTGGGCTTGAAGCCACTAACCTTTTCATTGTCAGCCAAACGCATTAACCATTTGCACCACCCGGGGGTGTCAAGCGGATCTTTAGTTTTAGCAAGTACTTGATTCACGCTCTAATCATCAGTTGCTTCAACAGTGAAATAGTGATAAAAGAATGCGTCCCTGTACAACAGGATTCTGTTCTCTTGGTATCTTTTCCAGCTCTAAATTTATGAGATCACCCCAGGAAGATATTTCCTGACCCACTACCTTGTTTTCTTCTTGCTGTTAAATGTTTTCAAAGCAGAGAGCTAGGGGGTAAAGAAAAGTTCTGCCTTCATTAAAATGTATTGTATACAAATCTAGCAGGTTTTTGGAAACAAGCAGCATGCAGTCAGAATTGGTTGTTGTCTGGTTCACTAAAAAGCCTGCTAAAGCAGAGACTCCCCCCAAAAGTATACATATGCAACTTAAACTTTTAAAAATTATGGCAAACACACTCCTTCACTTGTTCATTGATTGACAAAGGATCGCAACTTGTTCGTTTTCCTGGATACACTAATGAGCTATTATCACCTAGCCTGCTTATAAAACTCTCAGCTACAAGGCACAATTTACAATGCTGGGAATTTGGGGGGGGGAAATTGCAAAGCAATGCTGTTTCCTCGTCTCCTTTTTAAAAATATGGTTGAGTTTTATGGAGTCAAGTACTGTCTTTTCACGCGAACAGCTCATGGCTTTTTGGAGTACTTATGTGATGAGAATGTTAAGTACAGCTTGGCTGACTAGGTTTACAAACGACTGAACTCAACTAACAGGGAGGCCAGTGAGCAAGCTCACCGAGAAGACACCACACGTGGCCAGTCACAGAGTTCCACAGGGGCACATAGGCCAACGGCCAGTTAGGAGCGGAGGGCCTATTAAGTGGGACTTAAGCAGCGCATTCGCTGGTTCCTGCTTGTTCTCGCAGGTAATTAACGTTCTCCGCTTGTCAGCTTCCGCCGCCTGCCCAAGGGAAGGTAGGAATCCTCTGATCCCATGGCTTCCCTTCCTTTTGGAAAATTGTGGAACCACTTTGTGCACCACGGGGCCTATCTGTGCTACTTCTTCTACTAATTAAACACAGCTCAGTGCTTCTGAGGAAACCAGCCTTCGGGCTCTCAGGAGGTTCCCCTTAGAAAATTCCACTGGCTTGTCAAAGGCACTCACTTCTGACGACATGGTGGCAGCAAAGGAAATAGGAGGGCGGGCGTGGTCAAGGCATAAGCAGTTATATTCGTTTCCTAGCGCAGGTCACCTGTTGTCTCGGAGTCAAGTCTAACTAATAGCAACCTCATTTGTGTCAGAGTCGAAATGTGTTCCAAAGGGCTTTCGATGGCAGGTTTTGGAGAAGTCGATCACCAGGCCTTTCTTCCAAGGTACCGCTGGGTGGATTCCAAGTACCAATGATTTTTTTAGCAGCCAAATATGTTAATATTTTGCACCACCTACAGATTCCTTAGGGTAGGCCAAACCAAACCAAACCAAACCAAAGCCACTGCTATTGAAACAATTCTGACTCATAGTAATCCTATAGGACAGGGTAAGACTGCCCCTGGGGTTCCCAGAATGTAACTCTACGGGACTGGACAACTTCATCTTTCTCTAAGGAGTAACTGGTATGTTCTAATGGCTGGCCTTAGGTTTAGCACCACAACACAAAGCCCACTACACCACCAGGGCTGCTGAGAGTAGGCAGGGCACAGAAGATTCACTCCAGGGAGCTCTCGTGTGGAATTTGAACCTTCCTCTGGCCTAGCCATAGTGAAACCCTTCAAGTAGATTGTTTTAATGCCTTTCTAGTCCTTCTATGCCAGCGTTTTTGCCTTACCTGCCACTGATCATTTAAAAAATCATTATTGACTTTATTGGAGCTATTGATTATAGCAGAGACTACCCTATTTTGTCAACTATAATTAAGAAACTGAGCCAAATAAGCTTGATTAGCAAGGAGAATGGTTTCTTACTCATAATCTTCCAAAGGATGGAGCCTGATGTCCTGTGTGGAAGATTAGAGACCCCTACAGATATATTCCCCCATTTCTTTTGACAGCTGCAGGTGACTGGGGCTCTGAACGAGAATGTAGAACATACTGCAGTTTGTAAAGAATGACATGGAGTGTCAGGATGAAGTGTTGGCCTTTGTTGCTTGAACTCGCAGAGATCCCATGTACAAGAGAGCTAAGCACTGCCCAGCTCCACGCCATTCTCATAATCATTACTGTTTGAGCCCATTGTTGCAGCCACTGGGTGAATCCGTATCTCACAGGCATTTCTGTTTTTTCCGGACCCTCTGCTTTATCAATCATAGGAACCTTTTAGCTGTACTTCTTCCAGGACAGATTTGTGCATTTCTCTGGCAGCCAACAGGATGTTCAATAGTCTTGGCCATGATTATAATTCATAGACATCAATTCATCTTTGGTACTCCTTATTCCTTGTCTACCTTTTGCATTCATCGAAGGTGATTGAAAACAGCATGACTTGGGGCAGGTGCACCTTAGTGCACCCTAGAAAAAACGACATCTTTTCTTTTCAACATTTTAAAGAGATTTTTATAGCACGTTTTCCCAGTGTAATGCATCATTTGATTTCCTGACGACTGCTTCCATGGGTCTTGATTGTGGATCCAAGTACAACTTTAATCTTTTAACTGTTTCTCGTGATATTGCTTCCTGACTCAGTTGTAAGGGTTTTGTTATCTCTGTCTTGAGGTGTAATTCATGCTGAAGGCTTCAGTGCTGATCTCCTTCAGTAAGTGGTCCGAGTTTTATTAAGTTGTGTCATCTGTATATCACAGGTTGTTAATGGACTTTTTGAAAGATTATTGTTGCATTCTTTTCCATATACTCAGTTTCTCAGATTATTTTCTCAGTCTACAGATTGCATCAGTATTGTCAAAGGATACAACGCTGATGCAAATTTTTCTGGATTTGAATCTGCAGCATGCCTTTGTTCTTTTCAAATGACTGTCTCTTGGTCTACATCCAAGTTCCACTCGAGTCCAGTCGAGTGTTCTGGAATTCTCATTTCTTGCCATGTTGTCCATAATTGGTTACACTCTGTACCCTAGGTTCCCAGATTAGATTAAAATTCAGATTCCTCAAGTCCTCCTCCTCGAGATTCTGATTCATTAGGTTACAAATGGAGCAAGGAATACTTTTTTTCACCAGATTCCCATGATCAGCCAACTTTGGGAACCTAGGATCTACACAGTCAAATTAGAAAACACATTGGCATTTAAAAAGGATAGTTCTCATAAACTGGTAGCTGCATAATTAAAAAAGAAATTGAATTTAAATTAAAAAAAGAAACACCTAAGATGAGTTCGTATTTGATGCTGTTCCATAGGGGCCTCTTTACTGTTTGCTGTTCAGAATTTCTCTGTAGTGCAAGAGCGGGTACCTTGAAAAGCACATTCTCCTGAAGTATTAGCCTCCAACAGTGGCTCGTTTTGATTAATTTGCACAAATAGATCTTCTGATCTGATATCACAACCCTCAGAATCATGTCCTTGTATTAAGTAAAAATCAGTTAGGTGGTAGATGATGCTATGACTCTCGTTTACAAGCTATTCCTCAGAAGGCTCTAGTGGGGTTTGCTCTGACTGTGATGAACACCTGTGATGTCCAAGTTAAGCATGCTCATAGGAAAGCAACCCAAACCTGTCAAAATAATGATCCAGTATAAAATTGAAATTTTCTAAGAGTTTCTCCATGTGAACTAGAAACCACAGCTTAATTAACATATTTGAATTCTCAGGCAATTTTTTTCTTTTATTAATATATTGCTTCTGTTAATTAGTTCTCTCAGAACTGGTTGCTCAAGACCATCGTTGGAACAAGTATACAGATACTTTTTAAAGTTTACTACTTGCTTCGACCTAAGGTTCCTAAATATTTCAGATACTTTTCTTAGCACTTTGCCATCTGGATGCTTTTCAGATAAATACCCAATGTATTCAGGGTGTAAGCATGTGACTTGGATAGTTGAATGAATTCTTGCATTATGTCGAGTAATAAAGATGAATTCGCAGTTTCTTAACTTATTCCCCTCTGTTGGTTGGCATTTCAAAAATTACAATAAAATTTCAATATTCATGTGGAAAAAGGAATTCTTTTAAAATAGTTAAATAGTTTTATTGATATATAATTCACATATCCTAAGTTCAATAGGTTAAACATATTGAAAACAGTTGTACATTCATCACCACAATCAATTTTAGAATATTTTCTTCTTTCTTATACTCATTACACAGCCCAACAAAATTTTTTTCTTCTTAGGGTCTTGGATTTTAGGCCTTATTCCTGGGCTTATTTGGGCAGTGATTCAGAAAATTGCATTATATCAATCATATAAGCTCTAGTTGCTTAGATATGGAGTTCCACAATATTTCCAGCTATTTAATTATAATAATTTATAATTTATCATAGTTTTAAATATGAAAAGAATTCAGATTCACAAATTACAGGATAAGATAAAAAAGGTAAGAAATATTTTAAAAAGCATTAAGTATTAAGGGACTTCTAAGGGAAGCTGTAAATGGACCCATGATAGCTAGTTGGCTATGCATTGAGCCACCAATCATAAGGTCAGTGCTTCAAACCCACAGTCTGCATCCTGTAAAAAATTTAAAGGCTTGGAAAGCCAGAAGGGCAGTTATTCTCTGTGCTATAGGGTCACTATGAGTTTTAATCGATTAGATGGCAGTGGCTTTTTTTGTTTCAGTATGGGAGGCTATGCAATGTATACAGAGACTACGCGTTGGACACTGCAAAGCCAGAAAACAGCTTAGAAGAGTGGGAAATAAATGAGAATATTGAAAGGGCACACACATGGAAGGTTAGGACAATTTAGAGTATGGAAAACGTAGGACTTTATCACAATTTTCATAAATATTTTGAAGATCTATGTTTTCCTTCTTCAAATTCATACAGTAAGCATTTTAGAACACGTTTTGATATGTGGAAGTCAATGGTTAATTCATGTTAAATGTTTCAGAGGTGAGGTTGACGCCAAGCTTCTTTATCAGAAACCTTTTAACTTTGAAGAGTAACTGTGCTGGTGACATTATGGAGACACGCTGGGTTGCTGAATGCAAGGCCAGCAGTTCAGAAAAACTCTCAGTGGCTCTGCAGGAAACACGATGAGGCTTTCTACTCCTGTGCGCAGTTCCTTGTACAGTCTTGGAACCCCATGGGGCAGCTCTGCCCTGTCCTGTGATGTCTCTCTGAGCATGAATCAACTTGACAGCCATGAGAAAGTGCACTGGTGGAGACGTTGTGTCCTCTTGTATCAACACTGGCACATTTTAATTTTGATGAAAGTGTTTGAACTCTGAAAGACCCATTTTGGGTTTCAGAACTTTTGAATCTCGGTTTCTTAAGCAAACTCATTACCAGTCAGTGAAGTATGACCCATGGGACCCTCCAGGACTGGGTGGGCTTCTGAGGCGGTCAGTCTTTATAGGAGGAGAAAATCCCATGTTCTCTCGCAGAGTAGCTAATGGGCTCTTAAGCGGACCTTGTGATTAGTAGTCAAGCACAGTTCACTACAGCATCGGGCCCCATATTTATTATACAGTAACTCCTGTTTCTACCCCCTATTTAAGATAACAAATGGAAGCTGCATGCTATTCAGTTCCTAATAAAGGTGAAGTAATACTTGGGGACAATTCCAACTTCATAATTTGCATTGTTCAAATATATCTTTGGATCAAAGGATGATATATGAAGTACAACGTGACCTAAATATTTAGTATAATACAAACTTCTTTCTGCTTGTCAGAGGCAATCGGATTTCTTCACATCTTACTATAGCACCCATTATCTTCAGTGATTAGAAAGAGGAATTCTTATCATAAAATCTATTTCAACTAGATGTGAAAGATACTTTTTGCATTGTTTTTCTGAGATAAGTAATCATTATGTAGACAAGATGAAAACTCACAAAGAAAATCATATAATTTTTCTGGACATATTTGCTGAGTAAATAGTTTGAAAAATGGCCCAGAGGAGCATATTTAACGCTTCAGTTTTCATCTATTTGTTTATTTTAATAGTTTTTTAAAATGTATTATTAATTGGGAGTTAACACATATATCATATCATTCAATAGTTCAATCATGTCAAGCAGTATTGTACAATTGCTACCATAATTAGCTTCCAAACATTCTTTTTCTTCCTGGACTCCTTGACATCATCTTCCTTTTACCAACCCCCCACTGTACCCCACTACCCCAAAACCTTTATTTTATTTGCTGTCCCTATAGATCCATCAATCCTGGGTTTCATAGACCAAAAACCAGAAAAACATATAACACAGCTTCAAGAGGGTGATCCTCAATGACATAACACCTCTGAGATAAACCCTAGTATGAACTAACAAATACATATATATAACATATGTATGTATGTATATATATGTATGTGTGTGTGTGTAGATATATATAAACTAGATCACGTCTAGCATGCATCAAAGGGAAGATCAACTGAAAATTTTAACTGTTCAAGTCAGGTTTTGGTCTTTTATACTCATTTCTCCAATGCATTTACACTTTGATAGTCTATGCTAATCTCTCCCATGCATTCAGTTTAATAACCACTTTCCTCCCATCCCTCACTTATGGATAGCGGGAGATCACCGGAGGCTTATTTCCTATGTAGTTCCCACAAATGTATCTTGGGCTCCCAGTGTCATCCATAGCCTTCTGCAAACCTGATACCAATGCCTTCTTCCACTTCAGATCATCTGATTTTATGGAAGAAACTCTTATTGATCCACCCCCTGGAGTATAAAGATCTTCCATTATTATTTTCTTTGATTAACCCCAGAACTAATTTTTTTAAGCCCTATTGAGAGAGGGATATTGGGCTAATATAGGCTAACTCCACATCACAGTACCTGAATTATTCATTTGTACAGAATTAATCCTTTCATGGCTGGATGCTATTTACACAAACAATGGGGGTACATTTTCAGGAAAATTTACAATAATGATCCCTGAGAATGTCTGTCACATGTTTGCCAGAATAATACATTTCTTAATACAGCATATAGGGCACTGATGTAGCAAGACCATGTTTGTCTGCCTACCAACAGTTCAACAATCTTGGTATAGCTGTCTTCTGCTTCCTCAGAACCCTGTGTTTTCTGGCTTATGTCCTCAGGTTACACGTGTGTCTGGCGTAGAGTCCAGTTCCCCCAGTGGGGTTTCCTCATAGAGCTCACTGACACAGCCTCCTGAGCATGCTGTGGAGGCTTCATCCAGGATTCAGTGTCCCAGTGCTCCAGATCGCCTGACCTGGGACCCCAGGATGCACCCAGAAGCCCCGGACAATGTGGCCCTTTCAGTGCATATTACCAAAGACACTGCCCCACTATGGTTATTTTAAGAGTTTTATTGGCATATGGTTTACATACCATACAATTTAATCATCCAATCATATTAAGTGCAATCATAACCACAATTTCAAAAGATTGTCTTCTTTCTCATACTCAGTGTTATTAATTCCTTATAGCCCCCAAACCTCCACTCCCTTGTTGTTGTTGTTGTTGTTGTTGTTAGGTGCAGTCGAGCTGGTTCCAACCCATCGTGACTTGTGGACCAGAACAAAACACTGCCCAGTCCCGCACCATCCTCACCATTTTCCTCTGCTTGAGCCCATTGGTGCAGTCTGTCCACCCGCCCTGTTGGGGGTCTTCGTCGCGACTCCTCCACTTGACAAGCATGATGTCCTTTTCCAGGGACCGGTCTATCCGCACATCATAGCCAAAGTATGTAAGATAAAATCTCACTGTCCTTGTCTCGTAGGAGCACTCTGGACTTACTTTTTCCAAGATCGATTTCTTTGTCCTTTTAGCAGTTCGTGGTACTTTCAATATTCAATAACTTTCATAATTCAAATGCATTAAGTTTTCATCAGCTTTCCTTATTGATTGTCCAACTGTCACATGCCTATGTGTCAGTTGAAAATGCCATGGCTTAGGTCAAATACACCTTAGGGCCAAAGTAACATTCTTTAAAAAAAAATCATTATTAATTGAAAATTAATACATATATCATTCCATAGTTCAATCGAGTTTAGCAGAATTTGTTACCACAATTGGTTTCCAAACATTTCTACACAGACTCCTTGACATTGTCTCCCCTTTCTCTGCCACCACCATTACACCCCCCCGCCCAGAACCCCTTATTCTACTCGCTATTTGTATATGTTCATTAATCCTGGGCTTCATATACCAATAAACAAAGAAGCACATAACACAACTTCAAGAGAGTGACCCCCCCCACAATGACCTAACTCTTCTGAGACACCTCCTAATACATACAAACAAACACCAAACAAAACAATACAAACCAAACATACAGAAGATTTTGGAAACTAGATCTGGTTCAGCAAGCATCATAGGGGGGACCTACTGACACAGTTTTACCTGTTCAAGTCAAATTTATGTCTTTAATCTTCTATGTTCAACTCTCTAGTGCACCTTGTTTAGTAATCACTTTCCTCCTATCCTTCAATTGTGGGTAGAGGAAGTTCACCATAAGCTTATTTCCTATGTAGTTCCACAAATGGATCATGGGCTTCGATTGTCATCCATATGTCATCCACCATCGTTCCATCAACAAATAACACTTTAGGCTCTGATATTAATCCCTCCTTCGACTTCAGATTATATGCTTCACAATCCTTCAGTGACTGGTGACGGTGTGCTTCTTCCACATTGACTTAGTTGACATCTCACTTAGATGGTTCTAGTTTGGAGACAAGCCTTTAAGACCGCAGACATTATTTTATCTAATAGCTGGGCACCATCTAATTTCTTCACCACATTTTTCTCTAGCACCCGTCTGCTCTGTGTTCCCTTCCTGAGGGCAAGTATCAAGTAGGACCATGGTGTAAGGACTAATAGTTCTGAAGTTGGAGATAGGATTTAGTGTTAGCCCCAAACCCATTCCAGGGTGTATGTTGTTTTGTTATTGTTCTTCTTTTTATTTATTATTACCTGGCAGTTAACACAGTGTCATGTCATGTCAAGCAGAAGTGTACCATCACTTCCATAATCAGTTTCCAAACATATTATTCCTTCCTGGTTTCCTTGATATCATCTCTCCCCCTCCTTGACACTGCCCCCACACACTTGCACACCTGCTTCCCACCCCTCACTCACCCCATGCCTTCAAATCCTGGTTCTCCTTGCTATTCCAATAGGTTCATCAATCCGGGCTTCACATACTAAAAAACAGAGAAAAAAAAAACACAATTTCAAGAAGGTAGCCCACAATGACATAAATCTTTTGATATACACCCTAATATGGACAAAGGCCATCTAACAAAGAATGACCGTCACCAGTTTGCTAGAATACTACATGTCTCAATACAACACGTAGGGCATGGACGTAGCCAGATCGTATTTGTCCCAGGCTGCATCTTTCTTCTGCTCCCTCAGGCAACATGCGTCTTCTGGCTCCAGCGCTCAAGTTCTAGGTGTGTCTAGGCAGAGTGTACTTCACCCTGTGGGGTTCCCACATGGGGGTTCACTGGTGCAGCCTCTGGAGCATGCCATGGGCCTTGACGGTCCAGGATGCAGTGTCTCCACACACATCCGCACCCAGCCTGGGTCCCCAGGATGCACTCAGAAGCGTAGGTCAAGGTGGTCCATCCTGTACATACCACCAAAGGCACTAATACCCCCCAAAGCATTTCCAGTCGTTCTTCCTCATACCTGGAAATTAGTCCTCCCTCTTTTCCTACCAACAAATACGGCTTTGTAGTTCCCGAGACCTGTTTGCTGCCTTTCTCCTCTCCGGCATTGGTCTTCCCATCTGTATCCTTCCTCCCTCTGATGGGGCTGTCTACCTGTCTGGGGGAACCTCTTCAAAGATTTTTATGTCAGCCTCTCATTAAACACCCTCCTTCTCCCCACTACCCCCCAACTGGCCCTTCACCATTTGATCTCAGCTGATGTGGGGCACCCTTTAGCCTAGTGACCTTCGAAATACTTACCTAGAATGGATGGTGGGTGGTTCATTGGCCCCCGTCTGGCTCTCTGCCAGGCTGCCTGCCCCCCCACCCCCATCAATAGATTGGATGCCCTACAATCTGAGTGTGTGCCCCTTTCATTGCTTGGTCCTACAGCAGTGGACCCATACAGTAGTTGCCCTTTTGTGCTTGACTAATTTCACTCAGTGTGATGTCTTTCAGTTCCCTCCATGTCTGGAGGTCTTTATGGATTCATCGCTGTCAAAGGAACCTTCTTGCTTTCCAACATTTTAAAGAGATCATGTGCAGCATACTTGGCCAATGCAATGCATTGTCTTATCTCTTGATTGCTGTTTCCAGGGGCATTTATTGTAGATCCAAGCAAGATAAAATCCATGACAAATCCGACCTTGTCTCCAGTTTTCATTATATTACCTATTGTTCAAGTTGTGAGGATCTTGGTCTTCTTTACACTGAGATGTAATTCATACTGAAGGCTACAATCCGTGACCTTCACCGGGAATAGCCGCAAGTCGTCCTCACTTTCAGCAAGCAAGGCGTGTCATCTGCATATAGAAGACTGTCAATACGCTCTCCTCCATCCTGATGCTACCGTCTTCTGCATACAATCCAGTTTCTAGGGTTATTTGCTCAGCACGCAGATTGAATAAATGTGGTGGGAGGATACAACCCTGCCTCACGTCTTTCCTGATTTTAAACCATACAGTATTCCCTTATTTTGTTTGCACAACTGCTTATTGATCC
Source organism: Echinops telfairi (assembly GCF_000313985.2). NCBI lineage: Eukaryota > Metazoa > Chordata > Mammalia > Afrosoricida > Tenrecidae > Echinops > Echinops telfairi. Next base: position 89,435,255 of record NW_022111324.1, read on the forward strand.
ATGTACAAATTCCGCGGGAGCACATTGAAGTGTTCTGGAATTCCCCCTCTTCTCAAGGCTTCCATATTTGTGATTATCCATAGAGTCGAATGCCTTCACCTAGTCAATGAAACACAACTTACCATCTTTCTGTTATTCTCTGCTCTCAACCAAGATCCGTCTGGCATCAGCAATGAGATGTCTTATTCCACATCCTCTCTTCTGAAACTGACCCGAACCTCTGGCGGCTCCCTATCAATGCACTGCTTAAACTGCAAAATGTTAATTGCTTATGATATCAATGATATTATTCTATCGTTTGTGTATTCTGTTGGGTTATATTGCATTGAAATGAGTACAAATATGGATCTCTTTCTGTCGGTTGGCAAAGCACCTGTCTCCCAAATTTCCGGGCATCGACAAATAAGTGCTTCCAGTGCTTTATCAGATTATTGAAACATTTCAGTTGGTAGTCCATCAATTCCTGGAGCCTTGATTTTAACTAATGCTTTCCATGCAGCTTGAACTTCTTCCTTCAGCAACATGGGTTCTTACTCATATGCTACCTCTTGAAGGGGTTGAATGTCAGCCAGTACAGCAACTCTGTAGTCTCTCCATCTTCTTTTGAGGATTTCTGCATCATTCAATATTTTGCCCATAGAATAATTCAATGTTTCAACTTGAGGCTTTCATTTTTTCTTGAGTTCTTTCAGTTTAAGATATGCTGAACATGTTTTACCCCTTAGGTTTCCTAACCTTAGGTCTTTGCACATTTAAGTATAATATTTTACTTTGCTTTCTTAGCTGCTTTTTGAAAATTTGTATTCAGTGCTTTAAATTTACAGATCAATTATTTGTCTCACCCATAATAGAATATGTTTTATGAGAAAATGGACCTTTATAGTCCCTGCACTTAGACTGCTGTGCCTGATCCACAGTAGGTACTTAATGAAAGTCTGTCCAATGTTTTTCCTTCTGAAAATAACAACAAGTTCAAGAAAGTTTGCTATTGACTTTTGAATTCTAAGACAGTGTTATACATTTACCTTTTTTCTCCTCTTGCTTTTACTTGAAAAAAAAAGAGAAGGTTTTTGGGGATATACTCATTTAACATACAATTTAGTAGTTCAATCACATCAATAAGAGCTGTACAATCATCACCACTTTCAGTTTTAGAACATTTTCTTCATTCTTGTACTTATCATTGTTAGCTCCCTGTGTGCCCTCCACCTGCCCTGCTATTCCCCCAAGGAACCAAGAATAATAATCAAATAAAATGGACAAAAAGCACAATTGAAATGAATGCAGAAACTATTAAGAACAGAAAAAATTTAAAAGGGTGATAAATTCTAACCTAACTACATCTGCATCAGTCCACTTTCCGAAGCACTCTTCATAATAGCAAAGCTATTCACATCCCTGCTTCATGGTCAGAGAGGATTCACCAAGGGCTTAATCCACCTGTATTTACCCTTCACTTTTTAAAAAACAGAAACCGTTTTCAAATGGGTCAAAAAGGACAAGAGATGATAAGATATTACATTTTGACCAAACCATGTATGCAATAATTGACTTTGCAATGTTCTCTGATAATAGAGCTATTCTAATTCCTCAACTATGATTGGAGGGAATACACCAGAGGTTGAATCTCTGTGTAGACCCTGCAAATGGATTCTGGGATTCCATTGGCATCCAGAGACTTCTGCAAATCACGTGTTCACAATGTAAGCTCTGATACTATTCCCTCCTTTAGATTTAGGTTGTCTTATTTACAATCCTTGTATCACACAGGCTGGTATGCTTCTTCCATGTTGACTTAGTTGACGCCTCACTTAGATGGTTGCTTGTTTTAAAACAAGCCTTTCAGACCCCACACATTCTTCTTTCTGATAGTCTGGCACCATCTAGTTTCCTCACCACATTTTTCTAAAAGAACCCATATCTTCAGTAATCTCTTCATAAGGGCAAGCATCAAACAGGGTTATGTTATAAAGCTAATTATTCTAGAATTAAGTGCAAGCCCCAAATCCATTCATGTGTTCTCTGCTCAGCTCTTTGACGCTATGATTTTTTCCATTTTTCCTTTCAGAGTCTCTTCTGAAATCCACTTTGATCCTTTCTTTCTTTCCTGTCTTTTTAATGATTTTTTTTCTTTCTTTATGAATGATGTTCTTGATGTCCTCCCATAGTTCACCAAGCCTTCTGTCATGAGATTCCCTGTTGTGTCTCCAGGTTATTATTAATCCAGTTACTGTCTCTATCGATTTACCTATCCTGGATTCATATACAGAAAATCATATGTAATATGAACGAGAAGCAAAAAAAATTAGAAAACAATAACAAGACAGAAAAACCTCAACCAAGAAGAAAGCAGAAAATATTAAAAATTGAAACAGCTTTAAAATGGGTCAAAAGAGAGATCAAATGATAAGATATTACATTTTAGCCTAACTATTTCTGCAACCAATTTTCCAATGCTCGCTCTGGTAGTCAGGCTACTCACACCCTTTAACTGTGATCAGAGGGGAGTCCCTGGAGACTTAATCCATGTGGAGACCCTGCAAATGGAATTTGGGGCTTTCACTGTCATCCATAGGCTGTTATTATTTTTAATACTGAGCTAAGAAAATGCTTTAATACCTCAGCTAAACTCACAGATACTGGTAATCATATGTGATTTACTTCAAGCTGTCTATAGAAAAAGAAATGAGACTGAACAGAGCAAATATCATAAGGCTCAAGTCATTTTTATTTATAAGTATGGGTGTATGAAGTAAAAAAATTAAATACTATCGATGTCTCAGTCATCCACAACTTCTTGTGTCTTGACAACCATAAAGAGAGACTGGTCTTCCATCTAATTTTTGTTTATTGTATCATCTATGACTTTCACTATAAAAATTCTGTGGCCATCAAAACAATTCTCTTATTTTTATGCATAAACAACTCTTGTTAGTATCTTGTTACAAGCTTAAAATGATAATCTGTCTCAGCTAATTGAATTATAGCAAAGCATATGTTATCCAAGATGGAAGCTGCATAGGAGAACCACATATTGCCCATTGATCCTGAGCATATAGCAGCCAATCCCAGCAAGGGTAGAAACTAATTTGATTTACATAAAGTTAAAAAAATGTTGAGAATGTCTACAAAAGAGCATACACTAATTCAACAACTTCTACTTGTAAATTCAGTGATATTGATTGCATTCTTCAAAATATAAAACTATTCTCCACCTCCTCCTTTTTCAATTGTTGCTGCACTATTTTCATAAATTTACTGCCACTTAAGTTTCGTTATCTAAATATTTGAATTGCTGTTGTCAATTTGATCCCACAAAGATGGATCTTAAAAGAGCACAATGCTCAATGCAGACATTCTTTACTAATTAAGCTGAAAGATTAGGATTCTACTCCCATAAAGATTTGCACCTTCAGAAACTCAAAGGGGCAATTCTACTCACTCTTATAGGGATTCTGGGAGTCAAAATCAACTCCATGACAGTAATGGATTTTATTTTTTATTGTTTGGTTTAAAGAAGACTTCAGGGGAATTTTGGTTTAAGGTTTAAAGTGCATCTCAAGATAAAATATTTTCAGAGGCTCATCCTGCCTCCATTTGATCATGATTCCTATATAGAATCTTTGATAAACATATTTAGTAGCTAGGCACCCTCTGGTTCTTTCGGTCTCATGGTTAAAGAAGCAGTTGTTCATGAAGGCAATTAGCTATGCATGTAATTAGCACAGCACAATGTATTTCCCAAGGAAGTAGATATTTCACAGGTACTTGTTGATTTTCTCAGATTAATTTGAAAATCATAGTTATATAGCTTACTACAATTACAGAGTTTTAGTTTTCTGTGGCTTGACACATTTTAGGGGTCATACTGCCTTTCCACTAATAGCTTTCCAATTATATATATATGTATGTATGTATTTTTCCCCCTTTAGACCTATTTTTTATTGTAATTTAGTTGACTATTTACAGATCAGATCACCATTTTTATATTCAACTTTTATATCAACAATTCCCATACTTTTTTGGTCATCTTCATCTTGTTGGATATTATCTTTCCCTTCACCCAAGTTAACCCCTGTCTACCCTCTAGCCTATGATTTTCCATTTCTTCCCTTCTCCTCTGTGGTAGTTATATAATCTGTTGTCACTTTGCGAGGATTATGAGTGAAGGGGTGCAGTCTAGCCTATAAATCATTGTATAGCCAATGAGGCCTCTGTGTGCACATGGACTTCCCCTGAAATTCTTGGAATTCCTGTATTTCCTTCTTGGAGGCAGGAGACATTTTCTCTTTGGCTCACTCCCTGAGGGATGCTCTACTGACAAGACACATGCCACTATGCTGAAAGACCCTGTGCCCTGGGAACTGGTGGAGACCTCTGCCAGAACTGAGATGCTTCTATTGCCACTGGATCCATAAGACTTTGTACCCACTGGCTTGTGATTTTCCTGCATTTGGCGTCATTGCATGTGTTTCATGAGTCTGAAGAGGACTTTATAGATTGATATCAGACAAATGGGATAATATCAGTGTGTTAGACAGGGTTCTTTAGAGACACAAAGCCAGGACACCTATCTTTATATATATATATATATCATGAAGGAATATAACAGCTAATTATATATATATATATATATATATATATATATATATATATATACACAGCATGAAGGAATATAACAGCTAATTAGTCCATGCAGCAATACAGAGGGCTCAGTTCAACTCACTTCCATGGAACAGTTAATACACTGGAAGTCCTTCAACTTACGAGGGTTGCTGGAACCAAGGTCAAGGAAGAAGACAGCTGAGTCTTCTGTAGAGCAATGCAGTCAGTCTGGCCACAGGCAGCAAACAGCAAGGCGGGTCACCAACAGTCAGCCAGATGACAGGATCTGACAGTCCCAAGCTCAAGTAATATATACACCAGCAGTGTGGTGAAGCAAGTCCTGAAGGAACCTCAAGCTCTAGTGACACCGATTCATGGGTTGGGTGTCCCACAGGTAGTGTAGCTCACAAGTTGAGGCAGAGAACTAGCTAAGGCTTCCAATCACCAATCACTGGAGAGTGAGAGAGTGAGAGGCGGGGCTTTCCAAGCCATTTATCTCTTTGCCCTCCAATCAAAATCTGACCTTATTAGCCCCACATTATTGGCCAGGTTGGCAAAATTGACCTACATATCACAATCGGACTTATGGACTTGACCAGGACTGGGCTGGGATGTTTTCAACCACTCTTATATATAAACCTCTTTCTTAAACACATATCAGTGTCCATGAAATTGTTTCTCTAGTTTACCAGACTAACACACTCTCTCACCTCTGTTGACCATCAAAGTCTGTTTCTTTGTGTGTGGGAGAACTTCTCATTAATAACAGTAGTCTTATACAATTATTTGTCTTTTCGTGCTTGATTAATTTCACTTATTTCTTCAATTGCATCCATGTTATGGATGTTTCACAGGTGCATCATTGTTCTTTAACATTGTGTAGTACTCCACCATCTTTCTAGATTCCTAGTCCAATGACTTAATCCAAGGTATAGCATGTATACTCAATTTATGACAGATATCTGCCAAGGAATATTTTTGAAACTGTGTACTGTGTTAGGTCTATAGACCATTTGTATCTAAAATTCACTGCTACAACAGAACCCACCTAACCTTCCATTTAACTTTAACAGTTTTCCTTTCCAAATATGCATTTTACAAAAATAATAAATATAATTTCCTCCTCACTCTCAATAAAGCTTTATGAAATATTACTATAAGACACTTGTTCTTATCAAAACATTTATTATTATATGACAGTCCAAAGGTATTGCTGTAAAATCATAGAGGCTTTTATAAAACAAAGTACAAAATGTGAAACTGTTTTTCCTCCATCTAGGTCTATACACTTTGGAGATGGTGTAAGACATCTGAAGGGGTAATAAGTCTGTGTGGGTGGATTTAATTAGGTTTCAAAGGAAATTTTATAGAACAGCCCTTGGTATCCTCAAAAAGTGAGCACGTACATTGTTATGGTTGTGGTGGTGGTGGGAGGGGTTGTCTATTAATTTTTTCTGGCCTTTTTTTTAAATCAATGCCTGTTTTACTTTTCTTAACACTTCTTCATAATATTAGCTCCCTTGGTCATCCTTTATCCTTTGAGAAAAATCTATCAAGTCTAACTTGTAGAAATCCTGAAAAGTTACCAAAACTAAGAACTAACCTTTCTGCCTTGAACTTGACTGGCTCATTAAACACCCTGGAATTTCACTGTTTTGATTTCACCTTTTCTTTTAAAGCTACCCTCAGCAGAGTAAGAGAAGTGTATTACCAAGAGAACTTGTCTGTAGCCAACACTGATGGCAGAGACCGTTTAAACACATTTGTTTTAGAATATCAACTTATTGCTATTGCCCACATTTCAGGTTAGCTGCTGTCAAGTTTGCTCTGACTTATAAAAACCTCACATACAGCTTGAAAAAATGGTGCCCTGTCCTGGGTCATCCTCAAAATTGACAGCATGTTCAATGTCAGTGGATGGCTCCTGTACCAATCCATCACATTGAGGTTCTTCCACAGCCTTGCTGGTCCTCGACTCAATCAAACCCAATGTCCTCCTCCTGTGATTGATCTCTCCTAATATCAAGACACACATGTTGGGCAAGATACTATTGTGATCCATAAGGTTTTCATTGGCTAATTTTTAGAAGTGGATCGGCAGACCTTTCTTCTTAGTCTATCTTAGCCTGGCAGGACTGTTAAAACACAATGGGTGACCCTGTTGGCATTTGAAGTACCAGTGGACTAACTCCCAGCATCATATAATGAAATATAAATGAAAAACTGACAATGGGCCAAATTTCACAGAACACTTTATGAGAAATGTAAATAAGGTAGTTAATTTTTTAAAAGTCTGACCATGGAGCTTATATATATGCACAGTTAGAAATATGCTCAGGCTAGGAAATGAATGCATTCTCTATCTGGATCTAAAATTTCATAGATAAACGTTTTCAGAATGTCATTTCAATGGGAAAATCTGGCCCAATGAAGGCAATCTTATTTTCTGTTTCAAATCATGCTCCCTGAGTTTGGTGAGTAAGACAGGAATTTGACTTCAGCTCTAATTCAACACAGCTGAAAATTTCTGCCTGAACTTTCAAGTCTACAGATTTTGATCTTGAGGGGAGTTAAGCAAATTACATTTGAAATATTGTCAGGCTGATCTGTGTTACTGAATCATACCCATGTTGAGGGTCAGTGTGGAAGAGTTCAGGACTTTTTCTGAGACAAAAAGAAAAGAAAATCCTTTTCAGGGAAGTTCGGTGTAGATAAGCAGGCCTCCATGAACACCATTGCATCAGAGCAGGTGTGCTAAGAAAGCTGCATTGAAGAAAAGGGACGATGATTCAAAAATCAAATGTTTAGTCTTAGGGCTTAGCTGAAACAGATTAGTTTCATCAAGTCGTGGTAAAATAGAACTGTCTCTGTTCCTTTCTTTCTGGAACACTGAGAACCTTTTATGAGCTAGGCAGGGTGTAAATCACTGGCATTACAGGAATGTCAAGACATCATTCCTCATTATCGAGTGTGGGAGAGAGATAAATAAGTAGTCAGTTATATCCACAGTGGATAATGCCATGTTTTTAGGGAAACACAACTTGTTAAGACTATGTAAACACCCCAAACCCAGAGGTGAAGTGAGATGGGAGATTTCAGGATCCAGAGGCATTCCTAGAAATAAGGGAATCTGCAGAATGTTAATTAGAGAGGAGGAGCTGATCAGGCAGAGAAGGGGAAGATGTGCCCTTCCCAAAGGGGCAGGGCAGCAATAAGGACATTTACCTGATATCATTTCTTCTCATTCTGAACCAGTGGAAAAATAGTTATGCCTCTGGATAAATAATAGGATGAACATATAGAAAGAAAAAAATCTAAATTACAAAAAATGAATACTGGGCAGGACAAATTACTGGAGAGTTTTCTAAGAATCTTTGAAATGTCAGATCCTTTCTATTGTCTCTTCAGAATTGTGAATCCTACACAGTTCCATGTCATGCTAGACATAACAGTGACATTGTCCTGGGTGTACTTCAGTTGTTGAGTATCAGTTGTGTGGGGCTTCATCCATGCTCTGCTCACGTACACATTTAATTTAATAAGAATGGTAGCCCAAGATGCACATTTCATATTGAGAGGAGCCTAGTGTGTGACGAGCTACTGGATGTGGCTCAGAAACTACACATTTGGAATCCCTCGGGATGATGAATAAGACAAGAGAACGAGACACTTCTGTTCTTATTAAGGAATAAGGAACTCACACTGCTGTTCGCATAACTTACCTGCTTTTCTCCATTCCTCTCAAATAACCTGACAAGCCACGCATGACCTGAACAGTCTCTAGTGCCCCTGTTTCCCAGGTTTGTCACTGCTACTGTCACGACCACTGGAGGAAGTGTGCCCTCTTCACAGACCTGCTCCTTCGAGGACCTGGGAGCACAATGTGAAGAATTCCCAGGGAGGGAGATTTAAAAAGGTGGCACTTGCTGGGGATAATTTTTTGTCACCCTTTTGAAGCCCCCATCAGGGGTAAGTCACTATATAGAGAAAGAATGATGCTCCATCAGGATTGGAGGAAGGCTTATTAACAACCTTCCATACACAGATGGCACATCCTTACTTGCTTAAAATGAGGAGGATTTGAAGCACTGTTGATGAAGATCAAACACTACAATTACTATGGATTACAATTTAACAACAAAATCCTCAGGAATGATTGGAGGTATCAAGAATTTCACCTCGCTTGAATCCATAATGGAAGCAGCAATCACAACATAAAACGACGCATTGCACTGGACCAATCTGCTGCAAAAGACCTCCTTAAACTGTTGAACAGCAAGGATGTAACTTTGAGGACTAAAGTGTGCCTGACCTAAATCATGGTATTTCCAATTGCCTTCTATGCACGTGAAAGTTGGGCATTGAATAAGAAAGAACAAAGAGGCACTGATGAATTTCAATGATGGTGCTGGGTTGCGAAAAGAACAAGCAAATCTGTCTTTGAAGAGGTGTAGCTGGAACGCTCCTTAGAAGCAAGGATGGGGAGGCTTCATCTCATGTGCTTTGGGCATGTTGTCAGGAGAGACCAGTCCCTGGAAAAGGACCTTATGCTTGGTACAGCAGAGGGGCAGTGACAAAGAGGAAGACTGTCCACAAGCTGGGTTGACACAGTGGCTGCATCAATGGCCTCGGTCTCAGGAATGAGAGGATGCTGCATGCTGCACGACTGAGCAGAGTTTCCTTCTGTTGTACATCGGGACACCACGGGTAGGAGCTGACTCAAAGGCTCCTAACAACAAGCGTGGCTACGTCTTCCCCTGCCCTGAGATTAGGCAGAAGTACTTTAGGGAGCTCGAAAGATCTAGCCAATGTTCAAAATGATTCTTCAACTAGGAATCATTGAAGGTGTCCTTCATGCTTGCATTTGTAACAATCCTATCTATCCATGCAGGATCCTGTCCCTGTTCTACTCTGTGCAATCGGCTGTTCCAGCTACTGTGGCAGTACAAGAATTTACTACCTCCTAACAGATCATTTTAAACAAGCATTCTTCACAGACAGGGTCAGGAATTCAGACAGGGCACAGTGGGGGTGGCTCTCTGCTCCACAGTATCTGGGGCATCAGCTCTGTGACCTGCAGCTGAGGGATCATGTGAAGGCGCACTTACATGTATGGCAGCAGATACTGGCTGTTGGCTGGGGCCTTAGCTGTGTCTGTCCACCGGCATATCTACCCATAGTCGGACAGTGTATATTGGACAGCTTCCCAGTATGGAGGCTGTGCTCTAAGAGCAGGGAATCTGAGAAAATCGGCAGATGCTTTGGCACTGTGGAGGTCACGAGGTGCAATTCTTTATATCCTCACTGATGGTTTGGTTTTTGTTTTTAGATCATTTTATCAGGGGCTCTTACAGCTCGTATACCATTCCATGCATCAATGGTATCAAGCATAGTTGTACATATGTTGCCATCATCATTTCCAAAACATCTTCTACTTGAGCCCTCTTTTTTCCCCCTCCATCCCCCATCCTCCCACCTTCATGAATCCTTGATCAATTATATATTGTTATTTCATATCTTACACTGTCCATTGTCTCCCTTCTCCCACATTTCTGTTATTCAACCCCTTTGAGTGGTGTGTGTGTCTTTATATATCCAACCTTGAAGGAGTTTTAAAAGCCACCCAAATTCAACGGGAGAAATAATGGTTCCAACTTGGAGGGCCAAGTAGCAGAGTTCTAGATGAGCAGATTGCTGTGGCCTCCCAGAAATGGGTAGTCTCTGGTGTTAAAAATAAACAAACAAACAAGAATAAACAGGCAGGATACTCTCTATGGACCTATAAGATTCTCTTGGATAGAGCAAACATTTTCACCAGATAGATAGAAATATGAACATTTCATCTTTTACCAACAATCACTTCTCAGTTTAGAATCAAACTAATTCTATTTCCAAGATTCCAAATGAGAGCCTTATAATAAAACCACAAATCCCTCAAATAATAGTCACCGGGGTTTTACTTAGATACCCAGAATTCTCAGTTGAGTGAGAACCTGTCAGAAAAAGAGTGGCTTGTGCAGGAGCCTGGTCAATATTCTTGGAGAAACAGCCCAAATATTCTTGGGAGAAAGTGTTATCTTCTTGTATTAGATATACAACCTTGAACTGTCTGCATTTGTTTACTTATCCTGCTTTGTGTCTTTCTCATTTTTTATTTTGAAATATTCATTTAAAATATTCTCTGCTTTCTCATTCCGATTTGGATTATGAACTGGGGAGTTCACAGAGCAAATACGCTGTCTATTCAACAATTTATGCCTATTTTATTTCATATCCTTGATGACAATCGCTACAACATAACATCTCACTACCACTTCTTCCCTGTGTCTCTGTGTCCATTCCCTTTTCTCCTGACACTCCCTGTCTTCTGATGGGTGTCCTTTGGTAAATGCTACTCTTCTTTTCCCAAACAATTTTATTGGGAGCTCATACAGATATCATAGTATTTCAAAGTTCAAGCACATCAAGCAGTATTGTACAGTTGCTACCACAATTTGTGTCACATGCTCTTCCTTCTTGAACTCCTGGGCATCAGCTCCCTTTTACCTGCCCCCGCCCCCTCCCCCCCCACCACACACACAGTTCTTCCCAGGAATCCTTATTCTACTTGCTCTCTCCATAGGCTCCTCAGCCCTGCAGTACATATACTGAAAAGCACAATTTAATTCTGTGTGTATCCTCTTGTGTTGTTCAGCTTGTAGACCTCTCTGTTGGTTTTTGAAAATTGAGTCATGAGCTGAGTTCATTTCCTGACCAGAAAGGTGACTCAGAGCCAATGTCTTGCGGTTCCAGTGATCCCTATCTGACCAAGAAGCCTAGTCTCTTTTATGATTTTGATTTTGGGTCTACATTTTTCTCCCACTCTCTCCACCACCTTCCTTTGCAGAGCCTTCTGCAGTGGGAGCTGGGGCACCGTCTAGTTATTCTTATCTCAGAGTTGTGGAAATTTAGGTTGTGTGATCCCTCAGTCCACAGGACTCAAACTTTCCATGTGTCTTCAGTCTTCTTCACGCTGCTCTGCTCGAGAGAGAGAGAGAGAGACAACCAGCTTTCCTCTTGGCTGGTCATTTATACGTTTCTAAGACCCCATTTGCTTCTCAGCAAAGTAGGATTTAGAACATCTTTTTTTTTTCTCTAAACATTTTATTAGGGGCTCATACAACTCTTATCTCAATCCATACACACATCAATTGTGTAAAGCGCATTTGTACTTCATTCTCAAAACATTTTCTCTCCACTTAAACCCCCGACATTAGGTCCTCATTTTTCCCCTCCCTCCCCGCTCCCCCCTTCCTCATGAGCCCTTGATAGTTTATAAATTGTTATTTTGTCATATCTTGCCCTGTCCGACGTCTCCCCTCACCCACTTTTCTGTTGTCTGTCCCCCAGGGAGGAGGTCACATATAGTCCCCTGTAATCGGTTCCCTCCTTCCTAACCACTCTCCCTCCACCCTCCGTTTCGCCACTAACACCACTGGTCCTATAGGGCTCATCCGTCCTGGATTCCCTGTATTTTCAGTTCCTATCTGTACCAGTGTACCTCCTCTGGTCTAGTCAGACTTGCAAGATCGAATTTGAGTCATGGTAGTGGGAACGGGGAGGAAACATTTAGGAACTAGAGGAAAGTTGTATTTCTCATCATTGTTACATCGCACCCTGACGGGCTCATCTCCTCCCCGAGACCCCTCTGCAAGGGGATCTCCAGTGGCCTACTAATGGGCTTTGGGTCTCCACTCTGCACTCCCCCCATCATTCACTATGGTAAGATTTTTTGTTCTGATGATGCCTTACACCTGATCCCTTCGACACCTCGTGGTTGCATAGGCTGGTGTGCTTCTTCCATGTGGGCTTTGTTGCTTCTGAGCTTGATGGTCGCTTGATTACCTTCAAGCCTTTAAGACCCCAGATGCTATACTTTTTGATAGCCGGGCACCATCAGCTTTCTTTGCCACATTTGCTTATGCACCCATTTGTCTTCAGTGATCCATTAGCCACCTCGTGATCACACAAGCTGATATGTTAGAACATCTTTTACGAGAACTATGTTATGCTAATTGACCTTGTTTTCCTCCAAGACTATCGTCCTGAGCCCCAGGCTCAACAACTTATTCCTTTAAGGTATTCTATTATGGGTAAGAAGTTTCCATAACCTTTTGCCTACCTATTATATATCAATAGATGTTTTTGCCATATTGGTAATTACATATGTAGAAATAACTCTCTCAAATCCATGTATTTGTCTGCATGGTCCCATTCGCTCTTAAACACACAATTAGCTTGTATTTCTGTTTACATAGTTGGTTACTATAGGATTTCATGTGTAATATGAGGGTAAGTACTGCTATAATCATAGAAAATTTAATTTAAAAATACAAATTGCGAGGCTATTGTTTCTCAAAGTATCAGATTCCATACACTTTTGAAGGTGTGTCAATGACCACACTTCTGGGAAGGCACTGGCTTGGGGCTTCTGGTCATGGAGAGGGTGTAGAGAATAAGGGAAAGGTTGGACCTTTCTGTTCAGCACCTCCTGATGTGGATACTCTTGTAGTCCTTCAAGTAGAGAGCTGGCTATCAAGTCAATGCCCCAATCAAATGGCTCCACTGTGTCCGGCCAGGTGACAATTCACCTTTCCATTTTACTTTTTGCTTGCCATTTCTGTTTAGCTTCCTCTCATAGTCAATATTCAATCCACTTCTCTTTTCTTTCCTCTGAAGCTCAGGGTTCCAGGATTACACTTGGATCTGTTTCACTTTGGACATCTTACCTTGGTTTCAGGAGCACTGGTGGCAGAACGGGTTACGTGTGGGACTGCTAACCTCAAAGTTAGCAGTTCAAATCTATCAGCAGCTCCTCAGAAGAAAGAGGTGGCTTTTCTACAGTCTTGCAAACCCACAAGGGCCGTTATAGCCTGTCCTAGAGGGTTGCTCGAAACTGCAATCAACTCAGGAGCAGCGAGTTTGGTTTGGTCTGGTCTTTGTTGTAGAACAGCTGGGTTGCCTGTGTGCCTAGTCCACCATTTTCGATGTAAAATTTTTGCTACATGATCTTAGATTATTCTCAAGAAGAAACAGAGATGATATGAAGAGGCTTAAAAACGTTCATGGAAAATATCTATTGTCTCTTAATTGCAGTTTCCCATGAACTTTTTGAAGGTTCCTCCTACGTTTGGATTTGTAAAGTTATGTTTTAACTTTATCTAATTCAGCATTGATCTCATATTTGGTTTAGGCTTAATATGAGGATCAAGTGAGTTGATTTCATTTGAGCGTCTTAAATTATTTGATTCCATGTTCTGATTCTGGTTTTCTCTAAGTGTGCTTTCAGTTGTAACTATGTTAAGTTGTTCTCCTTTCTGTGTGGCTTGTGGTCTCACCACGCACTCATTTTCTCTGGAAGTTCTTGTTCTTAGTGCTTCATTTATTTCTTGCATGACCAATATCGTATTCATTGCCCTTTATCTCTGCTTCTTTATCACTTTCCCTGTCATTCTGCGTCCTTTCATGATAATGCTATTGCTTCTAGGAGCAATAAAGTATAAAAGTACGTGTGTTTTTTAATGGATTTTCTAACTCCTCAACAGCACTGCTATAGTAATCCATTATGAAAAAATCTTCCTGTTTCTCCACATCTTCTTGTTTGTGGCCATATGTCTCTGAAATTGTATGCTGTTGTCACTAGATTTTCTCTCACATGCACAGTTACTTTCAGCCAAGTAGACCTCTCCAATACTCACAATAGTATACTTTAAGATATTATAATATTGTTGACCATATGGGATATGAGTTATTATCATGAATTGAAATCACCTTACTGGTCACTAACAATGCCACACTTGATATAGAGAATGTTAAATTACATATTTAGATTGTCTTGTTTTTTGTGGACTCAGATATAAAGTTCAGCATCTCTAAATACTTTTTAAGAGTAAGTCTTACCACCCCTGGGTATTTTATTGTTATTTTGGGTTAATTGTGGCTTTCTTTGTAAACCTTCAGCGTAACATGAATATATATCTTCTTTCCTGGATGGTTAATTCTTTATTGTGTACATTGTCTTTCATAATTAGTTGGAAAATTGTATATGTGATTAAGCTTAGTTAATTTTTCTTCTCTTTTCCTTCCCCTCTGTTTCAAGATTCCCTATTTTCTTGATAATGTTCATTCTGTTCCTTTACTAATATGTGGCCTTGTATATGCTAACATTATACTTGGTGATCTGAAATGAATGACTAACCCATGATTCTTGTCCATATAGAGGTTACATTTCCTTGAGGGGACTTTACATAGATCAGAATAATTACTAGGTAGTTTGATAGCTGGCAATAAAGGTCGAAATGGCTTTAGGAGGAAGGATGGGAGCGAATGCACAGATCGAAGGGTCTGAGGAAAGACAATGATCCATTCACACGGCAGAGATTCGGTTGTGTATGGGAGAGTTGAGGCGATGGAACTATTTCCAGGTCACAGAATGTCAAAGTTTGGACTCTGCTCTGTGTCGTTTTGAGCAGGAAAACGACTTAAAGAGGATCTGCTTCTGGCAGGGAGGTGGGCTATAATTGGAAAACATAAAGGAGAGATATCCAAGACATAATTGTTTATGAACCCATCCAACAAACGGTGTACCCAAAGACCTGGTGCTCGGAGCTCTGGGGTTTACATTTCCGAGAAAGAAAAAGAACATCTCTGGTGGTCATGGTGGTGGCTGTATATGTGTAACACCTACCTCATGGCATTCGAAGTCTCCTAGACGCTCTCCTTTTCAGAGATTTGGGTCAGTGTGGAAAGCAGCGCTCCACGTTCTATTAGATACCTGTGCTCCTAAAGGTATCCCTTCCCATTCCCAGGTAAGCTCAGTGAAATCCTCCTCTTTTTGTTAGAATTTCTATTACATTGCTATCTTGCATAAAGATGCAAGCTGGAAGAGTAATTCTTCCCTTGGGAAATTCACATGGAGAGCTGACATGTTGACATTGGTTTATTGAATTGACCAGAGATGAGAGAGAGCCTCTGCAGCTTTGTAGACACAGTTTTGTTGTTGTTGTTGTTGTTAATCATTTTATTAGGGGCTCATCCAACTCTTATCACAATCCATACATACATCAATTGTGTAAAGCACATTTGTACATTCATTGCCCTCGTCATTCTCAAAACATTTGCTCTCCACTTAAGCCCCTGGCATCAGGTCCTCATTTCCACCCCTCCCTACCTGCTCCCTACTCCCTCATGAGTCCTTGATAATTTATAAATTATTATTTTGTCCTATCTTGCACCGTCTGACGTGTAGACACAGTTTGACATGTGGTTCTAGTCTATTCAAGAGTGGCTTTCAGGGAAAACCGAGGCTCTCACAAGATACTGACTAAGGGGCCCAACGTGGGATTGTTGTGCTAGGAAATCATCCCTTAGCGTGGCAATGATAAAGTTTCTCTCTGGTCCCCCGTGAAAAATGTCTGAAACTGACAATGATGTCTTCCCTTTTGTTCTGCCCAGGAGTCTTACATCCTTTCTGAAGAATTTGGAGAAAAATGTGAAGCTATAGGCAAGAAGTTATTGAACTTAGAAGATCAACTTCACACAGCAATTCATTGTCATAATGAAGATCTCATTCATATCCTTTTCATCTTGCAGATTAAGTACTTGCTAGGTTGTTATTTTATGAAAGATGTCTTTAAAAATTACACATTTTCCCCATGCCTCTGCACTTGGAAACAGATAGATGCAGCTGTTTTTCATAGCAAGGCACACCTCAGATCTCTAAGATTATTCAGTATTTATTACTTCCTCCCTAATTTTCAGTAAGCAATTCAATATTTTTTATTGCTAAACATGACCCCTAAAGATGAAACCTCAAATTTAGGCATGCACATAATGAAACGGAAGTGAATGCAGTTTCTCAACAGACTTACAGCTGGGTTTATGGTATTATAAATGAAAGAGTCAGAACTAAACTGTGATTCACTCAACTTTGTCAGCTTCGCTCAATATCAAGAAATCAAAATCCATCTTCATATTAATTCCGCTTTGCAGCAGGCAGCAGAGTATCAAAAACTCATGATTTGGGGTCAGTGATTTTCCATTCCCAGGTACATGTAGGTTGAACTCAGTACAGCTCTTTACCATTCCTAACAATAGGATTTTCTTTTGTCAGTATTTGCAAATTCCTTTATGAATACTAGCTACTAATGAGAGAGATGGAATTAGAACATATTGGCTTAGCACTGTGCATTCATATGAAGCACTGTGTATTGCATTTTTATCTGTGGATAAATTCATTCATCACTGGTTATTTCTTCTAAGGGTAGATGGATGGATACACAATTGGATGAAGGGATATTTCTGTCTCATCCCATGTCTATCTTTCCAGTTAGGTAATTACAAGTTGACAATTCTCTAGCTAAAAACATTTTCTTCTTCATTTATCCTTTATATTTAGTAGCACAACTTTTATGAGATGAATTTGTGGAAAATGTAGCTATTTTGGTTTCTGCTTCTCATTGTTGCTGTACTTTTTAGCATTGCCATTTTTACCAGACTTTATCACATGTGTGTGTATTTACAGATCCTTACATGGTCTGAGATTGATGTTAATCAACAAGTATCCAGAGCCACAATTTAATGATGGATTTGACAATGTGTTTCCTTCCTTAGTAAAACTTTTAAAATCTTGACCTTGCTTTTTAAACATGGGAAGAAATTTCAAATTAGTGATTTTTTTTCACATTGCTCAAGTGGGTTTTTTTTTTTTTTAATAGGGTAAAACCATTTTATTGATAAGTTTCTGGGGGACAAAAGAGGTAGTGGGTTCTGACAACCATGACTCCACTGGGATATCTTGGACATCGCGGCTGTAAGTGCTGTCAAGATAGGTTTTGAAAGGCAGGCATTTCATAATGTTCTGCCTCTTGCAAAACTTGTACTTAAGTCATTCGTAGCAAGTTGCTCAAAGATGTGGTTGAAGAAGGCTTGGATTTTTGTACCAAGTCCATTGAGGTCATTGACCTGAGTGTATTTGAGAGGTCAAGACCTCCAGAAAATTGACATGTGACTGTCTGTTGATGGGCACACAGGAGCTAGGCAGTGCAGAGGGCCACAAGACATAAAGGATGCCCTGGCGACAGCATTTAGAGGGGGTTGTCCCTCAAAGGATTGTATCTTAGGTTTTAGGTGAGTCAGGTCACAGTCCTGAGAGCTGCAGTCAGAGTGTTTGTTGCCCTCTTATTTTGAAATGCTCTAGAAGGTGGGCCTGATTGCAGGAATTTGCCCTCCCCACTCAAGCCCCTACTTACACACCCCCCTTTAAAAGGGCTGAAGAGGCAGGGAGAACAGCTAAGTGTTTACAGGAGGCCCTTTAAGTTTTCTCACAGCCAATTCTATTGCTACAGGCTTATAGAAGAGTTATAGAAACACCTTAAGCTTTGTAATCCTCATATGCAACATCCGGATGATAGCACCTACTTCGAGGGTTTTCTTTGAGCCTAAATGAAGCTATATTCATAAGGTATATGTGTAGTGTAATTCTAATATATAATAGCACTTGGTTTATGAGAGCTCTTCTCTTGGGTGGAAAATCGTGTCCTTTAAATCCATTTTTCTCACCCTTCTTGCAAGCCGTGTCACAAGCTGAAATCACATCACATTCATTTGTGAAATGCTTTCCAGGTATGTTGATTCAATTATTTTGTGCTAAATGCTTGAATAAGCCAATCTTCAGGAGCACAATGGTTCACATGATAAATCATTTAATTCCAGCACAAATGCTATAGATAGGGATTTACTTCTACATTAATGCTATAGATAGGGATTTAATTCTATACTAATACTATAGATAGGGATTTTAGCCCTACTTGGCAATTGAGACAGCTGAGCGTTAGAGACTATTTAGCCCATCCAAGGTCATTTCTAAAGAATGGCAGAATCTTCTAATCACAAGCCCAGGGTTAGTCCTTGGTCCATTAAAAGGCAGATGTAACTATAAATTTAATGGTTTTGTTCTGCAGAACATACAACTACTTTAAAAATCTTTTGCTATATCAAAAGTATTGCATTGGATCTTTGTGTGTGAAAATTTTGCTGAGGTAAGTGGAGACATAGTGGGAACTGTCAAATCCGTATTGGGAGGCACGAGTTGATGTCCTAAAGCCAGTATCCTCCGCCTTCCACATCTACTCCACCATGTGGATTTCCACACAGAGCTTTTGATGAAGTCCCAGCTTTGTTCCCATCACTAATTAAAAATCAAAGCACACAAGATATTTTTGTACTTGTACATCGAGGCACTAGATATGAGTGGAATTCTATAGCCTGAGATGGAAAGACAGATTTATGAGTTACCCTTACATAAACCAAAGATGTTGCTTCGTATGAGAATATGCTTAGAGATTCAAAGAGCCTGCCAAACTTTTCCAGCCAAACTATGACTGGTCTGTGTTTCTGTGTTTGATCTAAGATAAAAAGCTGAGGCTGGTCGAAAGAAGCTCACCTCTCATAAAACCTAAGAATTGCACAGAATGCAATATTTTGTTTGATGCATCAAGTACTTTGCCAAAACCTACCGTGCATATGATACATAGTGAACCTAGTTAATGTAGGTCCACGTTAGAAGATTCAAGCCCTGGTCGCTATTATGTTTTCATCCTTCTTAGGTAAGGCTCTGAGCTTTGCACAAACTATATATGTTGGCATTGTTAGTCTGGACTAGGCTAATAATGGCAGTAGTGTTGAGTTTCCAAACAGGTTCTCTTGGCATCCCGACTCAATATTGGAAATACAGGTAGTTGGCTGGCAGCCTCCTGCTTTTGCTAGAAAACATTGGGTTGAAAAATATGACTAGATGTGCAAGCAGGTTATGTCTCTTCATCATCCTGACGGGTTCACGAAATTACATGTAGCATGACCAAATAACACAAACTAGTCAGTACCTTGGGGCAAGTGTCTGAGCACAGTCTGTACCATTAATTGGAAGCCAGCAGCGACGTGGTGACTCAGACCTGGTGTCTGGAGAGAGGGCTGGAGGTTGCTTACTTCACTGCTCGTCAGCCCCAGAGTTCCAGGAGCAGTCATTTGAATCCCCAGTACAATTTTAGAGTCCTATTGCGTCATAATTAACAGTTAGGTTTTGATAGATATTTTGAACATGTGTAATAATTCCTGTAATTTCAAAATGCTTTACCTGAAAACCTTCTTCATTAGGAAGATGCATATGCTGGACTTTTCTCATTTTTATTCTTCTTCAACTTCTATAATATGCTTTCAAAGGAAAGATAAAACACTACAATGCCCAGTAAAGCTGCTTGGGCAGTTCTGCTTGTCTCAGAATCATAGGTGAGATGGGCAGACCGATTCTATTTGCAGTTCTGTCTACAACCATGTCTGGGAGACCCTGACGGAATTCTATCCTCCCTGCTGACTTGAAATGCATGGCAGCCAATCGATTCGTTTTGGTGGTGCTTGATGCCATGCAAGGCCTCTAAGTACATCCAGGCACACGTACAAATCCTATCCCTTAGGAAAGTAACAGAAAATATTTGTTTGGTTCAACTTTTTCAAATTGTACCAAATGTAAATTCAAATGTATAGCTCATGTTTACTTGAGAGTCAACATCTCTGAACTAATTAGCTTCCCCAACTTATTATGTCCCCAAACAAACATCCTCCTTTTTACTCCCTACTCTCCACCCAAAACTTTGCTTTACGACTGTTGGGGGCGGGCAGAGAAATCCAACATTTCATCAGCCAAGGCCAGTTCCTATGAAGGAGAAGTCAGACAGGTTATCATCCTCTTTCCTTCTTTACCAATTCGAATACCAACCACCCCTCCTATCTCACTCTTTGCTTTTCTATATTCCATCTCAATGGAGGCCACACACAGAATTTACAGATAATACATTGGGTTTATTGGGGAAGTTAACAGTATTCAGGATCAAAGAAGCGGCAGGATCAGAAAAGGAACCAATGCAGCTCTTTATTGAAGAATGCCTCTTTTCAGCCATGTCGTTGGCGTGGGCTCCCTCTCTGGTCCTCAGACTCAGTCACACCGCCTGCTGATCTCTGCCTTGTTCAAGCAATGGTACACAGCTCTTTTAGTTCTGTCTCTAAGTGCCTAAAGGATACTCCTCTCCATCACGAGCCTCAGCCCAAAGGGACTCAGCTCTAGTACCTTTGGTCAGCAAACCTAGCTCCCCTAATTTATGCCTAGAGGCACCCTACTCTGCAAGTGAGCCTCCTGCCCAGAGGTACTCAGCTCCCTTACTCTGTTGGCTGGAAATCCCACTGCCCTGTTCCCTGCTCTCGGTGTGTAGCCTCTGTTACTTCTTCACCACTTCTCTACCACACTTTGAGGTCACAGCTTGGACCCAGGAGGTTTAATCTGCAAGGACCTTAGGATCCAAAGGTTTCATCTCACTTCTATTTATTGATGATGATGAGAACCCTGCTCTTTTTTTTTTTTCCTGATATGGCTCATTTTAAACTCGGTGGGATGCCAGAACTGGTCAGTTCCTATGTTAGTGTTCCACATACCTTCTATGGATGGTCACACCCAGTCCTTCAGTGGGGGTTATGAAGACTGTGGCTAAAACGGTATCAGGTAATTACCTGCACCACGCCAAGTCGTTCTCAGTTGTCTGCATTGCAAAACCGACCGGTATCTTTTCCCACTCTTTACTCAGATTAAGAAACAAACAAACTAGGAGTTTATCCCGTTTCTTCTTTTCACGTTCACATCCAATCTTTCACCAAATGTTCTTGGCTGTGCCTTTCAATCATTCCAGACTGACAACTTCTCACCACCTGCATTGCCCGTACCCTGTTCAAGGCATCATCTTTTCATGCCTTAATGATCGCAGTGACTTTCTGATGTGTGTCCACATGCTCTGTCCCACTTCCCTTTGCTCAACAAAGCCGTTGGAGCCATTGTGCTGCCCTCCGCTCCAAAGACTCCACGATTTCCAACGGACGCTGCAGCATCCAGGCAGACACGTACATGGCCTTGGGTATGTTCTCACAATGTTTTCAGGTAATAATCTGTTACCTTTTTTCCCCTTCGAAATTAGAGTTCTTCCATAAAAATTCTAAAATTTGCTCTCCCCTCCCCACCCTCACCCCCACTGACCAAACTCCACATTTTACCTTGAATGCTTCCATTTCACTGTAAAAGGCTTTGGAACTCACATTTAGTAAGGAATTATGCAGGTGGACTGACTAGATAGAAGGACTTTAAAAATACCAGTCTGAGTTGAATTCTATCGATTCGAGTTAAACTACCACTAACTACATGAGGTACTCAGACTCTCCCATGTCTAGAGCTGCCTGGGAAGAGCCTACAGCGTTTGTTTCATCTGTTCTGCTGCGAAACACAACTTGTATCTCCTGGTGCCTCACAAATGGCATCACATTTTCACAAGAACAAAAGATTGCTTGGAACCCTAACCTTGTGAAGATGGCATTAGACTCTTCTTTATACACGTGAGACGAATACATCTTTCAGTGATGATATACCTAGTTTCCTACAGCAGGTCAATGGCATCCTCAAATATGAGTCTTCTCATTTGCATATGGAACGGAAATTGTTTTCCCGGGGATCTCTGGGGCTATGTTTCTATCAGTTCATTTCTGCCAAGTGGCTTCTCCCTTGTGCTCTCTGACCTTTCTAGCGTATTCTACCAGTGCTATACATTTTATGAAGTTGGTGGTGGTGTTTTTTCCTAAAAGAAACATGTCATTTTGTCCCATTTTTCCACTCTCTCTCTCTGAATCCTTTGCAATCATTTAGCATATTACAAATAGCAGCTTGTAGTCTCAGGTTGCACGCCAAAGGTAAGGAAACCTCAGGAGTCTGTCAGGATTCATAAACTGCTTAAGCTCTGTGCTTACTCTTTATCAATATAGTGTAAATTGCCTTCTGGTATTTGGTATATGGGACAACTTAAGATTTTGTGTTCACTAATGGTTAGACAAGCGCTCTATATAAATGGAGGCAAATGAGGCCTTTTAAAAAGCAGGGTGGGGGGGATTAGTGCTACATTATTTCTTCCCTTTTACTGCAATCCCACTTTATTCCTCTCCTAGTTCAAGTGTGAGGAGTGAACCATCTATAAAAGGCATGTAAATGACATAACGGCTGATGTCTGATGAGGCTTCAGGAGGAGGAAAAGCTGCCAAGGGCTTATCCCTGTCCTTCGGCACTTTTGCCTGGGAGAGGTTCACTTGCAACCCCCCGGACCTCTGGAGTTCTTGTTTGGAAAAGAAAAGCTTTCTGCAGACATAACCTGGGGGTGTCTTTTTCTCTTGATGCTGCATCGACATAATATTCAAATAACATTTCAAATGGCCTAGAAACAGTACCAGCTCTGCAAGCTACCTTCCCCAAAGCTATGGCGTTTTCTCCATACACGATCTACCCCATGCGAGTGGTGTCAATATATTTTCACTTTCCTTTTGTTTCTCTGGGATGAGGTTAGTCTGACTGTAATTACATAACTAAAGGGAAACAGGACCATACTATGTGTAGACAAAAACCACTGCGGGTGAACTTTCCCCAGTTTTAAACCCCAGAAGGGAACCTGTTTATTAAGAGAACGGTTGTCTTATTTATTTTGGATTACTATTTGCAAAGAGCTGTTGTTTTTCTATGTGAGAAATCACAGACTAGGAGATAAAAATACCTAGTGGCCTAAGGGAAAGTAAACAAATATAGATAATGCAAGCCCCAATCAATCTTGAGTACCTTAGAGGCTATTATACTAGTGCCTAGAAGTATAATAATCACCAGGTCACACCAGGGTAGAGCCTAGAGACTTCAAAAGGCATCAGTCATTTCATTAGAAAACTGAGGTTCAGAGTGATTTGCATAATTCAAGTCTTCTATACGGGTGAGTGGGGCCCTGAATTCATGCGTCTGAATGCAATACGGTATGCCTCTCTGTAGTGATGGTGGGGCCAAATTCTGGCTCTCTTTCATATAAAAGATATCTACCCCAGTTGGGGCTGCATCCTGCTTGATCTTCTATTAGATTGTTCCTTTTTCTCTTTGAAACCTTACTTCAGACAGTCAATAACCTAAGGCCTTGTAGAAATGACAACCATTCTTTAAAAAAGAAATGTAATATGTGTATTAATATTTAATTCTTACAATTTGGTTGAAGTTGAAACTGCATTTACATGGCAGCGCCCACCTGCCCCCGTGACTAGCCAGCCTTACATCAGAAGCCGTTTCAGAAGGTCTTCCTTAACCACAAGCAACAGTCTCTCAGGAGGGAGCTGCAGACGGTGAAGGAAACTCTGCAGGTCATGATCCTACAGCTCCAGACAGCCAGGGAGACTGAGGAAAAGGAGATGCAGCTTCCTGTCTAACAGCTGGCATCTATACCAGGACCTGTAGGACAGGACAGGAGGGCTCATCTCCATTCCTGTAGCCTCTCTCGTGACCTACTATATGTCTGATATGCCTAAATACATCATAAAGTGCTGGAGCACTGAGATCTCCCCGCAGGAAAGGGGTCACATCTGAGGACTGAACTGGGGGTTTGCAAACTGAAATATTGAGGGGGAGGGTTATTGCTAACGTTCTTTTAACGGACAGTTACAGCTTTTTCCCCCTGCCATATTACTAAAGGATACATCCTGCTCTGGATTTGAAAATCTCCCCATCTCAGCCCCATTTCAAGGAGGGTAGATTTAATTCTTGAGAAGAATGCCTCCCTTTCTGGGTCATCTTGCTTTCTGCTACAGTTATAATTTTTCGTTTGAGAGCCTGAAAAAGGGGGAGCCTACTGCTAGTCTTCCCCCCACTGGACCTGTCACACTGTGAGCCCATGATTAAACAGACAAATAAACCAGTTACCCTCTAGTCTGCTCCAATTTATGAGGCCCCCGTGTGCACAGAACTGCGCCATCGGGTTTTCAAGGCTTTCCGCTACAGACTCCAGTTCTGCCATATCCTAGACACCACTGGGCCGTTGTTGTTGTTTCCAACCTTTCTGTTTGTGCTAAAGCCTTAGCTCTTTGCACACCCAGGGCAACCAGAGGGACATGCTAGCCCACTGCTCTCAAGTGGATCCGACTCACAGTGACCCAATAGAACAGAGTAGAACTGCTCCCTAGAGTTTCTGAGGCTGACTGCATGGATGCAGATTGCCTCATCTTCCTCTTGGCTGGAAGCCCAAAGCTTAGCCCACTGTACCATCAGGGCTGCTTTGAGGCACATGACCAGCGAGCTAATTTCAGAATATGGAATTAACTTTTCATCTTATGGATCCTGTGACGCATCACTAGCAGAAAAGACTTAATAGGAAACATTGAAAAGGTATGTATTTTAAGGTACAATCTGTTGTGAGAATGGATAGCCCTACAGACAAGATTCCTTAGGTCTTTCAGCAATTCACCTGCAGGGTGGGCTAAAGAAAGGAACACGAGGGAGACGGTAGTTACACTGATCCCCTGCTGTCCTAAAGGTCAGCAGTACAAAACCTCTAGCTGCTCTACAGGAGAACTGTCTGGCAGTCTGCTTCGGTAAAGTTACAAACTTAGACACTCAATGGGGCAGTTTCATGCATCAGAATTGAACAGATGGCAGTGCGTATAGTTTGGGTTTTTTTCTTTTCTTTCTCCCTTTCTCCTTTGGTGGGCTGGATGGGGAATGGCTGGATTGGGTGGTGCATATAAAGTCCTGGCCTTGTGTATTTTCCTCCTGAGTCAGTATCCATGGAGTTCGGCAGGAAATGAACTTGGATCGAGACCCTGCCTTGAGAGCCTTGTTCTTTCCAGGTGAGGGAGGGTATTGCAGGCTGCCGTGTGGCCCCTCTGGTCCAGTGTAGACCCTTGATGCATCAGAAAAACAGGCTAAGTACCGTGAGAGAGGTCCTCCCACTTGCACAGAGGAAACTGGTCCCACAGAGATGCTCCATAAGCCAAGTGGATCCCTTTCTTGAGAAAACATGACACACCTGTAATTTTAGCTGGGAGATGCACATGCACATTGTAAGGTAGATTTGGTGACAGAAAGAAGGAAAGAAGGCAAAGGCAGAAAATAGTTTCAAAGGTTTATCTCAGAGCTCCCGTGTAAGGTTCACGGGTCCCCAGCTGGGGGCCTTCGAAGTCATGCTGTCCAGGTGAGAGGTGGAGAGTTTTATAGCCCTGGTCTTAGGGGATGCAGTAGCTGAATGTTCCATTGGGACTTTGCTGTCTGCAGATTCAGGGTTAAGCAACAATGTTCAATGTTATCTGCAATGGTCAGTCTTCTGCATCTGGGTCTGGAAGACCACCGAAGGGCAGGAGATGGCCTGGTCTCTCACAGCATCCTTGAAGTGTTTCCACCAGTTCCGGGTAGCTTTCCACTCACCTGCCCGCCACCTCCCGCTTCTGCTCGACACACCCTGGTATATTAAAGTCCATGGAATACCCTCTCTTAAAGAAACACATTTGATTCTGTCAAACCGCAACGTTCCAAGTGTAATGTATCATGAATTCCCTGCCCCCACCCCACCCCAAGTAAAACCTATTACTTTCCCACAGAGATGGTGTTTTGCAACACTGGATGCTCTGAAGTAGTTTAAATACTGGTTTATATCGGTTACATATGTGCATAGAGTCTCTTTTGGGTTTTCTAACTCCAGGCTTTTATCCATTTCATGATAATACTTTGTCTTCCCAGGGTCACCTTTGAAAATTTCTGTTCAGCTTTTTCACTTCATTATTAGAAAACCAAAAAAGGATGTACATGCTCAGCGCATATAAAGCAGAGAGAACTGAAGAACAACTTTAACCATTGAGTAGCAATATTGACAAAGTCTATGGGCAAAATATTGAATGGTGCAGAAAGTATCAAAGTAAGATAGATGACATAGACAGTCATTATCCCCAAAAGGACTCGCCAACATTCATCCATCTCAACAGGTAGCCTGTGATCCAGAACCAATGGTACTGAAGGAATACATCCAAGCTGCACTCAGAGAAGTAGCAAAAATCAAAGACCTAGGAGGTGACATCATACCAGTAGAAATCCTTCAACAAGCTGATGAGTAACTGGGCACATTGACTGATCTGTCCCATGACACTGGGAAGGCAGTAACCTGGTCCACTGATTGGAAGAGCTTCTCTATGTGTACCCATTCCAAAGAAAGTTGACCCCACAGAATGCTCACATTATAGAACTTTATCATTAATATCACATGTAAGTAAAATGTTATTGAAAATAATTCAGCAATGGTTTCAGCACAACACCAACAGGGAGCTGCCCAAAATTCAAGATGGATTCAGAAGAGGGCCTGGAACAAGGACTATCGCTGCTGATGCCAGCTGGATCTTGGCTGAATGCAGAGAAACTATAAACCTATTGACTGTATTTTACTGCCTATGTACAGGCATTCAACTCTGTGGATAACAAACTATTGATAGCATTGAGAAGAATGGGAATTCCAGAACATTTCTTTGTGTTCATGCAAAACCTGTTCATGGATCAAGAAACAGAACAAAGGAATACTGCCTGGTTTACAGCCAGGAAAGATATGGGCAGGGTTGTATCCTTTATACTTTACTTATTCTATCTGTATGCTGAGCCAATAGTCAGAGAAGCTGCACTAGGTGAAAAAGACTTGGCATCAGCTTTGGAGGAAAGCGTGTTAACAACCTTTGATATTCAAATGATATCCAAGTTTGCTGACAGTGAAGAGGCCTTGAAGAACAAGGTCTGCAGCCTTCAATATGGATTGCAACTCAATGCACAGAAAACCAAAATCCTCACAACTGGATCGATAGACAACATCATGTGAAACAGCGAAAAGACTGAAGTTGTCAAAGATTTCATCCTGCCTCAATCCACAAGCCATGTTCACGGAAGCAGCAGTCAAGAAATCAAGTGACGCATGACATTGGCCAAACCTGCTGCGTAAGACTTCTTTAAAGTGTTGAAGAGCAGGTGTGTCACTTTGAAGACTAAAGGGCATCTGAGCCAAGTCAGGCTATTTTCAACCACCTGATTTGCATATGACTAAAAAGGCTGAAGTAGAATTAATGCATTTAAATTATGGTGGTGGTGAAAAATATTAAAACTGCCACAGACTGCTAAAAGAACCAACAAATCTGTCTTGGGAAAAATACAGATGGAATATTCCTTAGAAGGGAGGATGGCAGGACTTTGTCTCATGTACCTTGGTCATGTTATCTGGAGAGACCAGTCCCTGGAACAGGACATCATGCTTGGTACAGTAGAAGGACATCAACGGGGAGGAAGACCATTGGACAAGCTGAATTGATGTAGGAGCTGCAGCAATGGGTTCCAACACAAAAATTGGGAGGATGGTGAAGGACCAGGAAGTGTTTCATTTTGTACATAAGGTCCCTTTGGATCAAAACTGACTTGAGGGCACTTTACAACGACATGGAGTTCCTAAGGGCTGAAAACACTTAATGGATTCACCTGCTAACCAAAAGATTTTAGTCTACCCAGATACACCTCCAAATACATGTCTCGCAAGCTACTTGAACTATCAACCACTGAAAACCTTATGGAACACAGTTCGACTCTCCCGTACTTTAGGTTGCTGTGAGTCTGAATTGATCGAATGGCTCTTAAAAAAAACAAACTTATTTGCACGATAAATATGGATCAGATCAATTGTTTTTAGTGTTGTGCTTAATAACTGCTTGCCCCATTTGTTAAGCTTAATCAAGTAATTGTTCTTTAAGGGCTTTTATTTTTGTTTGCATTTTGTCTCTTTTGAATTGGCCGTGTTTCTGCCTTTGTAGGAGCCATGGACATGATAACCCATTTGTCATTTCCTGAATTCACTCTGCGATTTCTGTGAGGTCACTTTTTAAACCTGCCATGTGCATGGCATCTGTCTTCAGTAAAGGACCAGCTGTGGGTCCATGAAACAAAGTAAAGGCAAAATATGTGAATTTGCTCATTGCGTTTTTTGCAGTTTTCTCCTAAACTTTTTGTAAATATACATCTTTTTAAAAATATATATATATACCTCTTTTAATAAGTGATTAATTTTGTTCATAGAATTTTGGTTTTTTAACAATGGACCAAATTTCTGAATTATTCTTAGTTTTATCTAAAAACATATATGTATTGACAAAATGTAGAATATTTGAATTAATTCCAGTGAAGCAAACCTTGGAAAGAGTCATGAGTGAGTATATTGCCAATAATGAATCCCTATTTTGACTTATATCTTAAAAAAAAAAAGACTCAGACATACAAGATGTCTTAACAGTCACTAGACCAAGGGATTTTTGACACACACACACACACACACACACACACACACACACACACACAATCCCGAAACAGTTCTATGAAGAAATAATAGATTTGAACGCTGTGAAGTAATTGACATCTTTGAGTATGCCCTAAATCAGGGCTCCTCGGTGCCTAGAATAGAAAATGTGTTCATTTGGATTTCCTTTGCTGAGAAGCTTCGCTAACTTTAGGTACTGGGTCAGACAAGTAATCCTTTTACTAAAAGATGCAACTAATTTCTAGTCCAGGCTTGGTGTAGAGCCCTCCAAGAACACGGTGAGAGGCAAGGGCATTTCTGTGGGCTACACATATTTCTCTGAACAAGCAAACTCTCTTCAGTTGCTTTGACCCTAATTGACCCAAGACATTATATCACAAACAATTAGATAGGAAAGTTTGGGCTAGATCAACAGAAAATATATCCTAGAGAGGTTTGGGGTTTAATTTAAAAAATAACAAAACAACTACCATAAAGATTTAAGCTTTCTATTGATCGCCAAGGATCACAAACAAAAGTACACGTTGACCATGATGATTTGCAGAGTCTAGCTTTATGTGACAATAAGCATAAATGGAACTTCCTGCCTGCTGAGATGCTGGTATTTCAAGGGACCACCCCCAGTTCTTTTCAACTCCATGGCATTTCCCAATCGAATCCATCCTCCGCCAAATGAAATGAGCATGTGATAGCCGGAACTTTCCCCCCTGCAATCAGTCTGGTTATGAGATTCAGAATGAACTCATGATCATTCTAAAGCCTCCTCTTCATTTACTAATTAAAAGCAAGATCACTACTCAAACATTTCTGCATGAGACAGGGAGGCTCCAGCTCCTTGCAGGACAACAACACCTACAACAACTACAAAATTGGACACATAGACGTGGTTCTCCCTTCCCGTGAGCCTCCCCTAAATAATCATCCCAAAACGATGACAAAGGAGCCCTGATGCCATTGTTAGATCTAAGTGTTGGGCTGCTAACCACAAGGCTGGTGGTTCAAACCCATCAGCTGTTTCTCCAGAGAAAGTTGAGGCTATCTGCCCTTGTAAAGATCTACAACTTTAGAAATTTGATGACAGCAGGGTTTAATTGTTGATATAGGAGTCCTGATGGCACTGTGGAATAGACATCAGGCTGCCAATTGCAAAGTTGAAATTTAAAGTTATCAGTCACATCAAGTGATAAAGCTGTCTGACCCCCTAAAGCAGCAGTTCTCAACCTGTGGGTCAAAACCCCTTTGGAGCTCGAATGACCCTGTCACAGGGGTCGCCTGGTTCATAACAGTAGAAAATTTATAGTTATGAAGTAGCAATGAAAATAATTTTATGGTTGGGGTCACCACAACATGAGGAACTGTATTAAAGGGCTGTGGCATTAGGAAGAGTAATAGTTTTATAAATCTTACATAAGGTTGCTATGAGTCGAAATTCACTCAATGGCAATGAGTTTGGATTTTAGCTTTTGTGAAGGACTGTCTAATGCTCTGAAGCCCCTGTAGCTTTACTAGCAGAATAACCAAGACTCCTTTACAGAGCACCAGGAGGAAAACCGGACAGAAAGTAAAACAACTTATTTGGGACAAACAATAGCGTGATGATGATGATATTAAGCTAGTACACATATACTGGATGTAGGAAATGATAAGTAACCAGGAGGCCAGGAAGTAGATAAAAGACATGATTAAGCCTGTGAGGAAATAAAATGAAAAAGAACTTGATATAATAGCTATGTGTCATCTAATACTCAGCAAACAATCTCTGATTTATGATTTTTCCACATAGGAAGAGTCAGAGATGCTGAAGGCCTGTACCAACCACTATTTTACTAAGTTAGAGCATTAGCTTTCAAGGGCAAGCTTATAGAGGGGTCTCTTGCTGACTTGAGAAGTTGACAACTGTCTTAGAGTCTGCACCGAGGGCAGACTCACGATGACCTCACGTATGTCAGAGTAGAACTGTGGCTCTTCTGTGGCCAGTTTTTAAAAAGTAGATTGTCAAGCGTTTCTTCTTAGTATCTCTGGGTAGATTAAGACTGGTCACGTTTCTGTTCCCAGCCCAGTGCATTAACCATTTGCACTAGTTCAACTTTATGTGGTAGGAGTTTTTTAGATTAGCAAACTGAGCCTCAATTACCTTTCCCAAAGACATCGAGTGAAATTGTGGAGCAGAATAAACCCAAGCAATGAGACACAGGTAGTCATATTCTTACTAGTTACTATTCTTCCTATAGAGTACTGGACTGTGAGTCCTGGGACTTATTCCTCCCACAGGTTAGAGACACAGGAACTCTGCCCAGAACTCACTAACATTGAGTCAATGCCAACTCATAACAACCCTATGAGACAGGGTAGAACTGCCCCTGTGGGTTTCTGAGACTGTAAATGTTTATGAGAATAGAAAGTCCAATCATTCTCTTGAAGAGCAACTGGTGGTTTTGAACTACTGACTTCTTTGATCATAGCTCAACTCATAACCAGTGTGCTACTGGGGCTCCTATTCTGCCTAGCATCATCAGAGAAACTAGGCTTCTCCAGGTGAGCTTGATGTTCTGAGGCCACGAAGGCTCAGCAATTAAGAGTTTTAAAGTAGCTACATCTCCCACTATCTTTCTAACCTAAGCATTTGCCCTGCACACCCACAGAAGTCATCCCAAGAACCACCATTTCTTCCCAAGAACCACCATTTATTTGCTGCCTGACACTGGGAAGATATTCTCCAGCAGTTCCTATCCAACTGATGTTTTTCAGAATGGATCCAAGTATTATGAACTATGTAATGGAGAAAAGCAATGTTGCCCACATATATTAATGCCTTCTTGTATTTGCAATTTAGCATTAGTATTTTAGCATCCTCACTATATCAAGTATTGAGTTTTATCTTTAACAAGTCTTAAACTTCATATAGTTTATTGCTTCATGAAGTTTACTTTTTGTTACATGAAATTAGCTTGAATGTACCTTTAACAACTTGTGTTCTGGGTGTGGATTAGGCTAATTAATAAATAATATATTAATATAATATAATTAATTAATAAATAAAATAATTAATGTAGTATGATATATATTAATATATAATAACATATTAGGCTAATTAATTTCATCTTTGTTCCAGGATGATTAAGGATACTTACAGTGCATAAAACTTTTCTAATAAAGACTTTGAGATTTTTGAATCAGTGTTTACTTACAAATATCAATAAATCAGAAAAACATGGCATTTCCTATTCCAGGCCCTCTGGTTGGGGAAATTTAAAAAATGCTGACTTATAACTAAAGTAAGGAACAAGATAATAGTACTCACTAAGACCACTGAAAATATTTTTTACTAGAGATCCTGGCAAACTAAGAAAGGCAAGTCAAACAAAAGAGGGTCATAATTTGGAAAACAGAAGATAAAACATTAATATTTATATATAATTGTAAGAAAACTAAGAGAATTAAGTGAAAAAATGTTAACATCAGGAAATTCAGTAAACTTATGAGTATATAAACAATGTACAGAATTCAAGAATTTAGCTATATAAACAATCATTAGAAGATTATAACTAAAAATAGAGAAAATAGCTAGGAATGAATTTAAATAAGGAATTCTATCTCTTGATGTTAAGGTACCGTTGAATTGACCTTGACTCAGAAGCCTGGACAACAGAACATTGCCTGGCCCTACAGTGCCCTCACCATCATTGCTGTGATTGAACCCATTTTCATGGCCTGGATCACTTCATCTCTTGAGGATCTTTCTCTTTTTGCTCATCCTCTACTCTACCAAACATAATGTCCAAACATATTCTGTTTGCTCCTCTGGCAGTCCTTGGCATTTTTAATATTCTCCATCGACATCATAATTCAAATTCTTCTGTGGTTTTCTCTGCTCTCTGACCAGCTTTCACACGAGGCAATGGGAAACACCATGACCGGGGTCAAGTACACCTTCATTCTCAAGGTGACACCTTTACTCTTAGACACTATAGAGAAGTCGTGTGCAGTCGATTTGCTGAATGTAATATGTTCTTTAATTTCTTGACTGCTGCTTCCATGAGCATTGATTCTGGATTCAAATAAAATGAAAATGTTGAGAACTTCAATATTTTCTCCATTTATCTTGATCCTGTCATTGACCCAGTTGTGAGGATTTAGGTTTTCTTTATATTGGGTTATAATCCATACTGAATGCTGTATGCTTTGATTTCTATGAGGAAGTGTTTCGGTTCCATCTTGCTTTCAGTAAAGAAAGTTGTGTTATCTACATATCTCAGGTTGCTAATGAGTCTTCTTTGAAATCTCTTTCTGTCTTCTTCATTAAGCCCAG
>NW_022111324.1:89468513-89470549 GCF_000313985.2 Echinops telfairi
CTTGCTTTCAGTAAAGAAAGTTGTGTTATCTACATATCTCAGGTTGCTAATGAGTCTTCTTTGAAATCTCTTTCTGTCTTCTTCATTAAGCCCAGTTTCTTTAATTTGCTCAGCATACAGATTGATTAAAGATGGTGAAAGTATATTCTCCTTTCCTGATTTTCAACCTGCAGTATCCTGGTATTCTGCCTCAGGGTCTCTGTGTAGGTGGTGAATTAGCACAATTGCGTTATGGAATTCTGATTCTTTACAGTGTTATCCATGTTTTTTTTAGATCTACACAGTTCAATGTCTTTGCATAGTCAATAAAACTTAGGTAAATATCTTCTAGTAGTCTCTGCTTCTAACCAGGATCAATCTGATGTCAGCAATTTCCTCTACCCTGCCCTCTTCTGAATCCGGCTTGAATTTCTGGCTGCTCCCTATCCAAGTACTACTGCAATTATTACTTTTTACCTTCAGAAAAAAAATTTACTTGCATGTTTTATTAATAATGTTCATTGAAAAGGTATGCATTCTATTTGGTCACCTTTCTTTGGAATGGGCACAAATATGGATCTTCTGTAGTTGGTTGCCTACATGACTGTCTTCCAAATTTCTTGCCGTAGACTACTGAGTGCTTCCAGTGCTGCATCAATTTCTTTTGGACGCTTCAATTGGTGGTCCGTAAATTCCTGGAGCCTTATGTTCCCTAATGCATTTAGTGAACTTTGGACTTCTTTCTTCAATATCTTTGCTTTTTGATACTTGAGATGGTTGACCAATTCATTTTTGGTACAGTTACTCTGTGAATTCTTTCCACCTTCTTTGATGCTTCCTGTATCATTCGGTACCTTCACTATAGAATTCTTCAATATTTCAACCTAAAGCCAGAAGTCTTTCTTTCCATTTTTGTCACTTGGAATATGCTGAGCATCTTCTTGCCTTTTGGTTTTCAAATGCTGTGTCTTTGCACACTTTATTATAATACTTTTTAATATATATATTAATATATTATAATAGAATTTGTCATCTCATGCTACCCTTTGGATTTTTCTGTTCAGTTCTTTTGTTCATCATGTCTTCTATTACATTCAAAAGCAAGTTTCCGAAACTCTTCTGTCATCCATTTTGTTCTTTTCTATGTCATTAAAATAATATTTTGCTTTCTTTGTGTATAATGTTTGATTCTACCCCACAACTCATCTGGTATTTGATCATTATTGCTCACTGTATCAAATTTATTCTTGAGGTGGAGATTACTCAAGGTAGCATTTTGGCTCAGACTTGTTTTTTATTTGCTTCAGCTGCAGTCTGAACTTGTACATGAGCAATTGATGGTCTGTTCTACTGTTGGCCTATGTTCTTCTTTGGCTGATGATATTGAGTATCTCTGTCTTCAGTGTGATTCCTGTGCATGCCATCTTGCAAGGTCCATGTGTATAGTTTCCATGTATGTTGGTGGAAGGTATTTCTTCAATTCGTCATGGAAGAAGTCATTGGTCTTGAAATTTTTTCACATAGCCTTCAGCTTTGCTTCTGTCACCAAAGGTATAGTTTCCTATACCAATCACCAGTAATCATCAATGAATCTTGATCAATGTTTGACCAATGTTAGACTGAAGGAGTTGGTAGAACTCTTCACTTTCCTTATCACTAGCTTTTGTGGTTGGCGTGTGAATTTGAATAGTATTTGTGTTAACTGACCTTCCTTGTAAATGTCTAGATAATATAATGTCTCAGACAGTGTTGTACTTTGGGATAGATGTTGAAAAGAAACGTTTCTTCATGGTGCATGTGAGGCCAGCTCACAAAATACCTTCACCTTTGAGCTTTATTACTACAGCACAATGTAACTTCTGGAAGTTGCCCAATGCCATGGAGCCAGCTCTGCCCCTAGGCAACATTGTACACCTGTTTCTCAAGAGTGGGATGACCTTGGTAAACAAAGCTCACAGCTGACCCAGGGATGTGATCTTTTCCCATTATCTACTTATTCATGTGCTTAAGAAACCTTTATTAAATTCCTGCTATAAAAAGTTATCTTCCTATAGCTG
>NW_022111324.1:89470649-89472452 GCF_000313985.2 Echinops telfairi
CCCAGGGATGTGATCTTTTCCCATTATCTACTTATTCATGTGCTTAAGAAACCTTTATTAAATTCCTGCTATAAAAAGTTATCTTCCTATAGCTGAATTCATAAGTAGAGACATTTAAAAGTTTAGTCTGAATTATCCAATAAGTAACATAAATTTTGAATATTAACACTAGGATTCTCAATTTGAGGTCTACATGATAAATCATTAGACTATACACACACACACAACAGTTCAATGTTGAGTAGCAGTTAAAATATAATGTCATGTTTCCAATATGATTTTGTTTATTAAAAATAAGATAAATCTCTAGAAACATTTATGCTTAACCCATCACCCTCATTTTCATTCAGTCAATTAAAACATCATCACCAAACTCTAAAATCTATCTTACAATTTCCTTTTTCATGACTAGTATTTTGCTATATTACTTTTCTACATATTGTTAAAAAATTGTATTGCTGCATAATAGTCTATCAAATGGATCTACAAGAACTTAGCTATTTCCTTATATTGGACTTTAATTCCCCCAGCATTTTCCTATTATACATACATAGTAAGGTGTGAATGCAAAAGCTTTATGTCTGTAGCTTTTTCCTGCCTTTGAAGTATGTCCTTAGGAAAAATGTTCTAGGAATGAAACTTTGGGAACAAAAAGTAAGAGTGCCGCAGATGAAATTAAATTTGCATCAGGCAGAGAATGATCACATCTACCAGCAGCCCGTTTCTTCACTGAGGGAGTTCCTGACCAGATAGCGATCGTTTAATTGATTTTGTGGCGTACCACCTTCGTCGTGATTGCCACCACCATAAGCCCCTCAGGAAATCACAGTTGGCACAACGCTCATCATTAAAACGAGCAGTTGCTGCACCCTGCAGCTGTGCCGTCTGGATCCCCCTTCAGACCGCTCCTGCTGTTCTCTGTCCCCACGGAGAAAGCTACCAAAGAATATAAGATGGACGAGTTAAAATCTGAACACGTTCCATGGGCATGACTTTGGACAAGTCACTCCTATCAATCCTTTATTTCAAAATTAAAAATAGAAGATGAGGATAATAAACACCTCTTTGCAGTGTGGTGGAAAGACACATCTGAATTACACACGTGAAAGACTTTTGTGGAAATAATTTTTTTTGCTGCAACCTATGCATGCTGTTAAAAATTAGGGCTATTTCTACCATATAGGCTGGCCAAAATTGGTCAAAAAGGAAATGAGCGCAATCCACGAACACTGGGCCCATCTGTGATGTACAGGTGGTGTCAGGACCTAACTTCAAGGAGAGGGATGATCACCATAAGCCAGAGCTGATTCCTATGAGCCGGAGATGAGACAGTGCTGCTCTACAACTTATCATTTCTGACACTATCGCTCCGGCTGCTGCTGCTGCTGCTGCTGCTGGATTTGGTGATTTGGTGCATGGACCACGCAGAGCTCACAGATAGTACTCATAATTATGTGTTTTAATAGGGAAGGAACAGGCTCCAACCCAGGATAAAGAGCAACTTGAAAGTTCAGCAATAACTCAAGAAACAATAGTTTGTCAATTTGGATGATTCCAGCCAAGACAGCTCTCAGGCGCCTTCTCAGTGATGCCCTCAGGCAGCCCTTCACCTGGGTTTACTGTTGCTGGACTCCCCTTGGTCAGACCTTGGCTGCCCAGCCCGGTTTACATCTAGCCTCTGCCTCTGGCCTAGCTTAAGCACATGCTATGGCTCTTTTGGCTCTGCAGTTAAGTGCTCAGAAGCATTTTCCTTAGCCAGCAAGCCTTCTATCTGATACTCAGTACACTGACTTAATTAATGTT
>NW_022111324.1:89472975-89487671 GCF_000313985.2 Echinops telfairi
GCATAGAAATCTCAGGTCTAGAGGACAGACACCACCCCTGCCTCTTACTGGTAATGAAATCCCTCCTTCTGCTTCTCCGAGGGCTCATTTTATACGCAGCAGGATGACACTTCAGGGAATCCTGTTCTTAATCACTCACAGGTGAAACTTAACAGCAT
This sequence comes from Echinops telfairi, assembly GCF_000313985.2. Classification (NCBI taxonomy): domain Eukaryota; kingdom Metazoa; phylum Chordata; class Mammalia; order Afrosoricida; family Tenrecidae; genus Echinops; species Echinops telfairi. Next base: position 89,473,134 of record NW_022111324.1, read on the forward strand.
CTGCCCTTACTTTCTTACCAGACCCATGCAGCCAACAGTGGTTTGATGGAAGTTAAAGACTGCCTAGAAGAGTCGCATTAAATTGATCCTGCGCTCAGCTCTCACTCAATGAGTCAACAAGCCCACTGCAGCCATCTTGCGGTCCCATGCAACTGGCAGTACGTCCAACATGAGTACGTACTGAAAGATTCAGTGTTACAGTTTCTTCCAACCCTGCCTCTAGGAGGTTCTCAACTTAGAGATCTTGGGTCCAAAACATGTGCTTGTGTATTTATATTGCCTCCTTAGAGGAAAAGGGAAAACTAGCAGTCTATGCTTACTTATGAGATTCAGAATGAACTCATGATCATTCTAAAGCCTCCTCTTCATTTACTAATTAAAAGCAGGATCACTACTCAAACATTTCTGCATGAGACAGGGAGGCTCCAGCTCCTTGCAGGACAACAGCACCTGCAACAACTACAAAATTGGACACATAGACGTGGTTCTGCCTTCCCGTGAGCCTCTCCTAAATAATCATCCCAAAACGATGACAAAGGAGCCCTGATGCCACTGTTAGATAAGTGTTGGGCTGCTAACCACAGGCTGGTGGTTCAAACCCATCAGCTGTTTCTCCAGAGAAAGTTGAGGCTATCTGCCCTTGTAAAGATCTACAACTTTGGAAATTTGATGGCAGCAGGGTTTAATTGTTGATATAGGAGTCCTGATGGCACTGTGGAATAGACATCAGGCTGCCAATTGCAAAGTTGAAATTTAAAGTTATCAGTCACATCAAGTGATAAAGCTGTCTGACCCCCTAAAGCAGCAGTTCTCAACCTGTGGGTCAAAACCCCTTTGGAGCTCGAATGACCCTGTCACAGGGGTCGCCTGGTTCATAACAGTAGAAAATTTATAGTTATGAAGTAGCAATGAAAATAATTTTATGGTTGGGGTCACCACAACATGAGGAACTGTATTAAAGGGCTGTGGCATTAGGAAGAGTAATAGTTTTATAAATCTTACATAAGGTTGCTATGAGTCGAAATTCACTCAATGGCAATGAGTTTGGATTTTAGCTTTTGTGAAGGACTGTCTAATGCTCTGAAGCCCCTGTAGCTTTACTAGCAGAATAACCAAGACTCCTTTACAGAGCACCAGGAGGAAAACCGGACAGAAAGTAAATCAACTTATTTGGGACAAACAACAGCATGATGATGATGATGATATTAAGCTAGTACACATATACTGGATGTAGGAAATGATAAGTAACCAGGAGGCCAGGAAGAAGATAAAAGACATGATTAAGCCTGTGAGGAAATAAAATGAAAAAGAACTTGATATAATAGCTATGTGTCATCTAATGCTCAGCAAACAATCTCTGATTTATGATTTTTCCACATAGGAAGAGTCAGAGATGCTGAAGGCCTGTACCAGCCACTATTTTACTAAGTTAATGCATTAGGTTTCAAGGGCAAGCTTATAGAGGGGTCTCTTGCTGACTTGAGAAGTTGACAACCACCAAGGAGGTCTTAGAGTCTGCACTGAGGAAGGGTAACTATTTCATGCCCGGAAGTTCTGAGTTCTTTCACAACATCAGATAAATACAACACAAAGTATGTTTCAACTGTGAGGAAGAATCCAGCTAGTCCTCAAAGTCACCGTGAAAGTGTTCGTTTGGTGTCCCAATATACCTTTTATGTTACAGTACCATGAGTGAGCAGTGGGCCCTGGCGCAAGTGAGCATGGAGGCATTGGGCCTGGGCATGGCCCCCAGAATTGGTTCTGAGCAGTGTCCAGTTCAGAATACCAAAGGCCACAGGGACAGCAGAGACAGTGCCCTTGGGAGCGAGCTTAGATTAGGCATGTGGGGACTTAAAACAGGATGGAAGCCAATATGAATCACTCGGTTGCTCTCCCCATATCCCAGTCTCATAAACTGCCACCACTTTTTCTTCTCTTATTAAACCAGCTGCTCATTAATAATACTTGTGGGAAATCTAAGTATTTGCCACAAAGAAGGTTGGAGTCTTTTGATCATGTAAATAGTTAATGTGCTCAGCCATCAACTGAAATGTTATTGGTTTGAGTTCACCCAGAGGCCCCTCCTAAGAAAGACCTGCTGATCTACTTGTGTAAATGACAGCCTGATGGAGAATAATTTTACCCTGATACATACGAGGTCCCTATGAGATGCAGTCAACTTTGGGGCAGTTCTTTTATTTATAAGATGAGCACCATTGCTTTCAGCCTGCTAGGCCCTGTATTTATTTATTTATTTTTTTCATTTTAGCATGCTGTCAAAAAACCAGAATTCAGTCTTCCTTGATATTTTTTCTCACTCATAAACAGATCCCTCTCTTCTGCAGAGAAAGCAAAGAATTTTCTTGACCCACTGAATGATAACTCAAGCTAGAAAAAGAGTTTACTGAGGCACACAGAATGAAAGCTTTACCCACAAACATTTTGAGGGGCAGTTTGTGTGAGTCTCCATGTCATTAAAAAATTTGTTTAAGGTAAGATTTATGGTTTAGTTCCAAACCATGATGGCAAGTTGAATAGAACGATCATAAAAGACATATTTCGCATGCTTGCAATAAAGCAGTTATATGCATGTGGAATACCATGAACTGGGAAGAGAACGTAGGCGGCCAGATCCTCCACACTCATGGATGCGGGGTCTGGAAGGCCGACTCTGGTGGAGGAATGCCTTCACATTTGTGAGCTAGAGATAGCTCCCAGGCATGTTCTCCTGACTAAATGTCATCCCCATAATACCGCCCCATCATTGTGCTATTTTAAAGCTGCCTCTTACAAGCACATGGCTGCTCACTATACACCCAGAGGCTATCTATCTGTAAGCATAATCAAGTTCTATTGTCCTTCCTACCCAAAGCACAGATACTGGTCATAGATGGTTTCTCTGGAGATAACTCAGGGACATCCGAGGTTGAGCCACCAACTTAACTGTAGTACCTGCCCACCCTGTTACATCCGCGTACCTGCACAATTTGTTACATATGTGATTGATGTGGCTTGCAAGCCTGATGACTACATAAACCTGCCAGAAGATCAATTTGCTCTCTTGCTCCTGGTTTTGGGAAAGGTAAGCAACCTGCATGCTTTGTCTCTCTCTGAATTTTCCCACAATTGCACATGCCATGCTGTTCCTCACTACCAGAACCCCAATGCTGAGCAGACCGAAACACAGACTCACGGCCATTGAGTAGATTCTGACTCACAGTGACTCACAGACAGGGGAGACCTTCCTCTGTGGGTTTCTGAGACTGTCATTCTTTAAGGGATTAGAAAGCCTCATCTATCACCCAGGAAGTGACTGGTGGTTTCAAACTGCTGAACTTGCAGTTAGCAGCTCAATAAGTAACTGCTATGCTACCAGGACTCCTTACTGCATGAACAGAAATTCTGAAATCATAATGCTCACACAACCAAAAGAGATCTGAGGACTGTGACTACAGCCACTTCTGGGATCTTTGCAAGAATGCAACAACTAGTTTACTGTATCATGTGTCCTTTTGTCACATACTCATTATTTTCCCCCAAAGCCCCATAATGCAGTGTGTATTCCCACCACTTCATTAGAACTATTCCCACACATAATCCGCCAGGTCCAATAACTCTTTCTCTGCCTTAAATCTACTCTGCATCTTAGTAGAACTTTCAAATGTTGAAACTGACCTTTTACTTGCTGAACCTCCTTCCTCCCTTGGGTTCAATGGTACTGCATCCCCCAGGGGTTTCATCTCTTCCTTACTATTTTTTTCTGCCGGATTACCCACGCACATACTCATGCCAGAACCCAAGGCCTCACATTCATCTTTTAGTTAAAAGATGATTACCCTCAGATGTTCTTTCTCCCTGAAGAATGTCATCTACTCTGATTTCTTTATCTTCATAGTGATGATTCCCCCAGGTGTGGTACTCGATTGACAACAATGATTACTACATGCTGTAACCAAAACCATACACACTGCTTTCAAGTCCATCCGAGCACAGAGGGACCCTGTAGAACCGAGTAGAACTGCCTCTGTGGGTTTCCTCTTGCTCCTGCAGAGTGCCTGGTGCTTTTGAACCATGGACTTTGTGATTCGCAGACCAAGCTGTTACCTATTATGCCATTAGTGCTCGCACTACATGCTAGGTACTGTATAAAAACCTAACATCCAAAGTTATATTTGATTCAGGCCTTTCCCTCATATCTTTCTCATTGTTGCGTATTCTCTACATTGCCTCATAGTACTTAAGTCAACATGGGTAAAGCCGACTTAATTTGTGTGTGTGTGTTAAAATCTTCCCACTATCCAGCTCTTCTTTACCTCCGTTTCTGGGATTTCCATCTTCTCAGAAACACTGACTGGAACACTCCTCCTCTTGTCTCATTCCATAGGCAACCTCTCAAGTTCTGTGACCTGTAGTATTGGGTGTTTTTGTTTTCCTTCCATCTCTACCTACTCTCTAGCAGATCATTATTTTTTTAAAACTATTGAAGTAGGATGCTAGCCAAATTCTCTGTCTCTAGTTACTCATGTTTTTAATTCACAGCCAATCTTCCTGAACTAGTGGTCAGATCATGCTCAAAATCCTACAATGGAAAATGGCTGATTGGGTTTGATCAAGGGCAATGTAGACCAAAAGGAATTACTGAGAGCTTAATGAAGGTTAAGCATGATAGTGGGAAAGGAGGAAAGAACTAGGAGGCAAAAGACATTTATAGAGGTTTAAATATAGGCACATATATATTTAAATATATTAATATATAATGATAGGGATATAGGTCTATGTATACATATTTATATGTTAAGTATCAAGGTAGCAGATGGACAGTGTGCCTCTACTCATATCCTTTCTCAATGCAAAAACACTTTGTTCTAATAACCTGGCATTCTGTGATGCTCACCTTCCCAACAAGATCACTGAAGACAAAATGGGTGCACAAGCAAATGTGGTGAAGAAAGCTAATGGTGCCTGGCTATTAGAAAATAAAGTGGTTGGAGTCTTAAATGCTTGAAATTAAACAAGCAGCCACCTGGCAGGGAAGCAACAAAGCCCACATGGAACAAGCACACCAGTCTGTGTGATCATGAGGTGTTGATGGGATCAGGCATCAGAAGACCTAAAACAAACAATCATATCAATATGAATTGGGGGTTGGGCAGAGTGGAGACCCAAAGTCAGCTATAGACAAATGGACATACCCTCAGAAGGGTCACAAGAAAGGGACGAGCCATCCAGGGAGTAGTATAGCACCGACAAAACACACACAATTTCTCTATAAGCTTTAATGCTTCCTGCCCCTACAACCCCCACTATCATGACACCAGTTCTACCTTACAAATCTGGCTAGACCGGAGCATGTACACTGGTACAGATTAGCGCACTCCTCACATGGAATCCAGGACAGATAAACCCCTCAGGAGCAATAATGGGAGTAATGATGCTTTGAGGGTAAGGGGATGGTGGGAAGAGAAGGGGGAGGAAGGGGGAACTGATCACGATGATCGATGTGTAACCCCCACCTCCCCCAAGGGGAACGAACAACAGAAACATGGGTAAAGGGAGACAGTGGTCAGTGTAACATATAAAAAAATAATCATTTATAATTTATCAAGGGGTTATGGGGTGGGATAGGGGGGAGGGAGGGAAAAAAGTGAAGCTGATACCAAGGGCTCAAGGAAAAAGAAAATGTTTTGAAAATGATGATGGCAACATATATACAAATATGTCTTGATACAATTGATGTATGGATTGTTATAAGAGCTATAAGAGCCCAAATAAAATTATATTTATATACAATTATATTATAATTATAATATAAATAATTTTAGGATATATATTGTAGGATATATACCCTATCATTTTAGGAGATGTATAGATAGATTACAGATAGAGATAGGTATCTCCTACAATGGTTTTCTATTGTCTAAAAAATAAACTTTTTACAGAAGGATGCTCATTATCTTTTATTTAGCAAAAGCATGCATCAGCCTGTGTGATCCAAGAATTGTAAATAATAAAATCCAAATCCAAAGTAGGGAATAGCATCAGGGATTAAATTGTGAACACCTGGTTTACAGAAGGCTATGGATGACAGTGGAAGCCCAGAATCCCTTTTCAGAGTCCACACATGGATTAAGCCTCCGGTGAGCTGTCTCTGATCATAGTTGAGTGATGTGAATAGTCTTGTTATTAGATAGAGAGCATTGCAAAGTCAATTAAAGCAGACCGAGTTAGGGTAAAAGGTACTTCTCTTATCATGTGATCTCCTCTTTGACCCACTTTAAAGTTGTTTCAGTGTAAAAAACAAGCAAAGAGGAAATAAATGTGGATTAAAGCTGTGACGAATACCCGCTGACCTTGGGCCAGGGAGGTGAATAACCTTGCTATTTTGCAGAATGCTTTGAAAAGTTGTTCAGATTGTTGCAGATGCAGTAGCCCTCAAAGCCACATTTCACTGTGATTAAGGCAGTGAATGAAGATAGAAAAATATGTGAAGTAGTTATTTAACCATTTTATATCCATCAGGATGACATCCCAGTGAAGCCTGTTCACAATTACTCAGGTGAATTCTATCAATATTTCCCCACACTCTCTTACCCAGAACCATGCAGGAAAGGTCATTTTGTAGGAGTTAGAACTTTATCTAGAGGAGCCATATTGAATAATTCACTGTCCCTGCAATATCATTTATATTCCATGCAAGTAAAGTTTGGTTGAAGATAATTCCAATATGATTGCAGCAGAACATGAACAGGCAAATGTCATAAATTCAAGCTGCATTCAGAAGATATGGTTGATATCAGACAGATTTGGGCTAAAAGCAGAGAAAGTCAGAAAGATGTTTCCTTATGATTTATTGGTACTCAAAGGCCTGTGATGGTGTGAATCAGCAGAATTCCCATTTCGAAGAATGGGAATTCCAGAGCACTTCACCGTGTTCCTGCAGAGCCTGTGCAGATATCAAGAGGCAGTCACTCACACAGAGCAAGGGAATCACTGCACTGTTCACAATCAGGAAAGATGTAGGCAGAATTGTGTCCTTTTACCATATTAATTCAATCTCTATGCTAAGCAAATAATCTAACAAGATGGACTATGTTAATAAGAACATGGCATTAGGATCGTAGGAATACTTATTAATAACCTATAACATATAGATGACACAACCTTAATTGCCAAAAGCAGAGAGGACTTGTAGGACTTACTAATGATGATAAAGACCAGAACGCTGCCATACAATTCAGCATAAAAAAAACAAAAATCCTCGCCAAGGGACCAAAAAGTAACATCATGATAAATGGAGCACAGATTGAAGCTGTCAAAGATTTCATTTTTCTTGGATCCACAAGCAACACCCACAAAAGTAGTGTGGTTGTTAGATAATCATTTGTCAATTTGAGGATTAAGAATGTAGGGGTGGAGTCCAGCCTGCGAATCAGATCCCAGCCAATGAGGCCTCTGTGTGGGCATGGCCTTCTCCTGAGAATTCTTTGAACTCCTGATTTTCCTCCTTGGAGGCGGGAGACACTGCTCTCACTACTTCACTCTCTGGGAGACATTGCAGCTGACAAGACACATGGAACCACTCTAGTGCCCTGAGCTGGAGAAGCCACATGGATCTACCTTGATGCAGCCAGACCTCTGAAGCCAGAGCCACAGAGAGACCTCTGCCAGTGCTGAGATGCTTACAACGCCACTGGACCCAAAGACTTTCTACCCACTGACTTGTGATCGTCCTGCCTTTGGCACCATTGCATGTGTTTTGTCAGTCTGAAGAGCACTTTATAGATTGGTATTGAACATATGGGCTAATATCAGACTTGTGGCCTAGGATTGGACTGGGTTGGGATGTTTTCTTAATGTACAATTGCTCTTGTATCTAAACTTCTTCCTTATACACATGTGTGTGTCCACGGATTTGTTTCTCTAGTCTACCCAGACTAACACAGGTAGCAATCAAGAAATTAAATGATATATTGCACTGGGCCAGTCGGCTGCAAAATACCCCTTTAAAGCATCGACAAGCAATGATAGCATTTTGTCCTGCTGTGCACAGGGTCACTGTACGTTGGAACCCACTTGGTGCCAAGCAAGCAAAACAGAGATGTAAGAATAGTTCAGCCACAGCCTTGGCAGCTAGGAGTTCTGTCTTTGTGGAACACTTTCTGGTTTGCTACCCTTTTCTCTGAGTGGCCCCTTAAAAAAGAATCTGGTATCCCCATCACGAGACTTTCCTCTCATAGCTTTAGTGTACCTTATTAATTATGAATTAACTTTGTATGTATGTCAGCATCAGAGTTACCAGTCTGTCAAATAACAGAAAAGGCAGCCACTCGAGGTTAGGGCGTCGCTCCCAGCCACTCCACCTTTTAGGTGCTCTACCCACTATATGGAAAACATCTAATTATGCAATTGCACTCATTCTGAATGCTATTTTATGTTAGAAGAATCTCTCTGTAGGCACAAGGGCATTACTGTTCCAACTTGGATTTCCAGTTCCTAAACTAGATTAATGACATAGAGGGGATCAATTAATGTTCATTTTATAGAAAAAAATGAATGATTATAAGTATTACCTTTAGTTTATGATTATGTTTTTCAGTATCATTAATTATACTTGAGAATTATTATAATGTTAGACATTTTAATATGCAATTTTTTTCAAATGTAGTGATGTTTCATGAATAATAGCTTAAACATGTGCAAGAATTGCATAATGTTATGTGATGAATCCTTTGTTAATTTTGAGTTTGTTGGAATTGTATTGTGTGTATTAGAGTCAATATATTTTTAATTATGTTTGATATTTTTTATAAAGTAGGTGTACTGTCTCTGCAGAGTCTAGTGATAAAATGCTCCTGTAATATTGCAGATAGTACACATGTCGTGAAAGCAAACTGCGCCGAGAGTGCACACTGAATGAAGTTAAAGAAGCGGGCAATTTTTGGTGGATGTTAAAATAAAGTCAGGCTGAGACTGCGTAGTCTTTACTGTCTCAGATTTCCCGAGAACATGAGCGTTTAAACTTTTTAAAAGCCCATCTTCTAAGCCTTTCCTTAGCCTTCTTGTTCACACTCCAGAGCAGTAGAGAAAGGAAGGCCTCTTTCAGTTCGTCACCGCGGTCCCATGGGTAGCTTCCTTCTGCCATGTGTTCCCCTGAAACTGGCTGTCAACCACTTGCCTGGGGGCTGTGTGCAAATGACTCTTGGAGGCAGAGTGCCGGAGAGCATGGAAGTGTGTTTCCAGATGGCTCCAATGAGCCACTTGAGAGCAGCATTTGCAGGGGATGTGCTTGTAAGGAATGAAAACAAAAGCAGCGTCTCTATGGATTTTACATAATCGAGGCCCTTGGCAGAGAAATGGGGGGTGGTAAGGAAGGAGCTGACAGACAAGGTTGAGGGGATGCCGCAGTTGGGAATTATATACAGTCAGAAGGGACAGTTAAAAACTGTTCAGCAAAGAGGTCATCTACTCCAGCCTTTCCCACAGCAGTGTCCTCCAGAACCGAGACAAGCATTTACCCATCTCCTGACCACTTACAAAGGCATCCCTAGGCCACACAATTCAAAAATGACTATCACACTTGATGAATTTACACTTATATCTATCTGCCTGTAATAAGACACTGGCTCTTTAAAAGACTGCCAAGCACCAACAAGAAGCCTTATTTTGCTTTTCTGTAGCTCATGTTTATTTGTACTTCCTATGACTCAGCAAAATCACACTGTTAAAAGAATGTCTTTTTTACAGATAAGTTCATTATTGTTTACAGAAGATATTTTTTAAAACTTCATCAAGGCATACATGGAGTAGGTGGAAGATCGGACCCTTTATCTAGTATTACCGAACCAATCATAACCAAAACATACCAAAACCTCCACTGACACCAAGTCCATTCCCAGCCATGGGGACCTGACACAGCGTTTCTGAGGCTGAACATCTTTACACGAGCAGATAGCTCCGTCTCTTTTGGAACAGCTGGTGGGTTGGAACTGCTAACGTGGTAGTCAGTGCTTACCCGACAGCACCACCAGGGCTCCTTTCTAGATATGAAAGGGTTTCAAAAAGCACATAGAAAAATGGAACTTAAAGATAATGGAATTTCCCACAAACTCTTGAAACCCTTTTGCATTTAAAGATGCTGATAAGATGCTGCCTCCTGTACCTCTGCCCATTCTACGTTTTAGATAAAACACCTCACTTATCTGAGACCTCACTTCTAGGATGTAAGCTATCAGACCCTTTGATCCGGATCATTGTTCCCTGGTTTTGTTGCAGTTTATCATGATCAAGTATTGGTCTTTCTACTGACCTGACCAGTGCTGAGTGCAGTAGTATTTCCTGAAGTTTTTAATAGGCATGCCTCATGATCACTGGTCAGTCTTTACTCTCACCCATCTTAACCTACCTAATGCACAAGGCTGAAGCAGGGACCCTTTCTAAGTAGCTTGATCAAATTGCCCTTGATCAAATCGACCCATTTCTTTCCCTTTCATTCAGTCCTGTAGCCAAAATGAAAGGGGCAATCCTTATGCAACGGTCCTTCTGCATGTCTGTTTCTCCTTCAGCATGTTCCCATGGCTAGCATCTGCTCTGTTCTATTTTGATTCTCCCTCCTGAGAACTAGCAGCTGTCCACAGCAGGTGAAGTTCAGGGAGGACACCATACGTAAAGGTCTCTGAGCATAACTCTGGGTTCGTGCCAGTATGCATTTGGGGGTGTTTGTGGAAGGGTGTGAGGGGAAGAAGAGGGTTTAGGATGACTTCAGGTGGGCTAACGTACATGATGTTCTTGTACAGTGGGCACATTTCCAACAAGAGCCGTTCATGTCAGTTCACACGAGAGGTGACGTTGACGCCGAATCACTCTTTGAGTGTGGCTTCTCAGGTGTCCTCAGTTCACTGGTGGCTCTCACTAGCCTGGCCTGTTCCTCTTCTTTGTTGTTAGGTGCCGTGAATTGGCTCCTACTCATGGCGGCTCTATGTCCAAGAGACTAACAATTCCTGGTCCTGCAACCTTCGTCCACAAAGTTGTTCTCATGGCTGAGCCCACCGTTGCAGCCACAGTGTCAATCCAGCTTGCCTCCCTCTTCGTCGCTCCCAAGCATGACGACCTTCCCCAGGAGCCGTTCTCTGTTGTGAAGATGGCTAAAGTCTGTGAGAAGATGTTCGCCATACTTACCCCGAAAGACGGTTCTGCGTGCACCTCATCCAAGACAGATTTGTTCTGTGGGTGGTCCATGCTACTTTCAATATCCGTTGCCAACACAATTGTTCGTCTGCTTTTCGTCAGTCTTCCAGATTCAACGTCCAACTTTCACAGGCGAGAAGGTCATTGAAAACACCGTGGCTTCAAATTATACAGATACCGGATGTGTCTTAGTTCTCAGAGTAACATCCTTGCTTTCCAACACTTTAAAGAGATTTTTTGCAGCGGATTTTCCCAATGGAATGTGTCATGTGATCTCTTGACTGCTGCTACCATGAACATTGATTGTGGATGAAATCATTGGCTACTTCAATCTTTTCTCCATTTTTTATGATGTTACTTCCCTATCGGTAATGTGTGAAAATTTTACAAACTGTAGTACGCATGTCATGCACGTTTACACAAAAGTTCACACACATATTTTCTTCACATCACATCTGTTGTGCTGGCTCTGAAGGATGCACTCTAATGACCTGTTATCATGAATAAGTAATGTTAGCAAAGCAACAAAGAAGAATGAGAAAACGTGAAGTGATGATTATAGACTCTGTGAACATGAGACCCATGCTCTGTGTAGCTGTCAGAGCCTCATAGGACTGCGCAATAGACACAGGTCTTCTCATTTGTGACTAATCACATTCCCTGCACAGTGTGTCCCGCTCCGTAATAGACATACTTCAGCTAAGAAGATATTTTTATGACTTTACCATGTCCCTCCAAATGTGTTGAATTTCTGACTCCTGTCCCTATGGGTGTGATCTTGGTTGGAAATATGGTTTTTCTTTCTTAAATTTAAAGAAGGTCATATAGGATGGATCCAAAACCTAATCAATTCTGAGTTCTAAGAAGACCCAATTAGACACCAAGACATATGGGCAGAGGAAGACAAATTGCACATGAGGATCTTCTGTAAGTCAAGGAGCTCTCGGGAACCAAGGAAGTCCTAGGATTTCAGACAAGGAAGGAACAGACTTGCCAAAGGCCCTGGTTTGGAGTTTTAGGCCCGAGAACTGTGAGAAAATAGATTTTTCTTTTCTAAGGTCACCAAAGTTTGGTCTTTCAGTTTTGGCAATACTGGGAAATTCAGACAGTTGTGAACATGTGGCAACCCATAAAGCATGATGGTTTGATTCCTTCTGGGTCATGCAGCTGATGACCTAAAACCTGAACCGGGTCCAATTTTGTTCAGCTAAAAATTCATTCAAAGAACTGTAATATGAAATTGGACTTTCTTTTCCTAGGCGGCTACATTGGTGGGCAGGACTCATTTTCCCAATGAGTCATCTCTACATATGAAGATTAAAAAAAGTTCTTAAGTGGCCCTGTTATGACAGCCTGGGGCAGGAAAAGCAGGTGTTCCCAGGCCACCTGTCTGCTTTCCCCTCCCACCAGTACTGTCTAGCTTTTCACGGGGTGTTTAATGAAGCATTAATAACTCTTTAGTCTTTTAATCACTGATCCCTACAGCAACCTTGTAAAGTCTTTGAGGTCAGGGCTTTATGATTCCCACGTTTTAGAGGAAATAATGCTGGTGTTACCTGGCATCTTGAGTAGATACAGAAAGCCACTGCACTCTCTTATGGGACAGGATGAGTCACTGAGAAATTAATGGTAGCGCTGTCTTTTTTGCTGTTCTGACTTGACAGCAAAAAAGATAAAATGCATTTGTCTACTCCACCCTCCCAGGGAAGATTTAAAAGTCATTGTGATCTGAGCCACCTCACAACATAAGCAAGTTAACAACTACACTTCATGTAAACAGTTTAATTTGTAACCATCTTTAATATATTTAGGAGATGTATCCATAATTTACAGGTTTTCAGTTTCTCTTGAAATAACTGGAAGAGCTTCCATCTTGGAGAAAGCAGGGCTTCAAGTGGAATGATTGTGTCAGGGAGGCAAAAAAAGTGTCTCCACAGAGGCTGCTGTGCGTGAGGGAGGGGAGAAGAAGACACGGTAGCTGTCAGTCTCCCAGCTTCACTTGGTTAGAACACATAAGCACTGGGATTGGCAACCTCCAAGGATTGAAAACCAAAGTCTTCACAACTAGACCAACAGGTAACATCATGATAAATTGGGAAAAGATTGAAGTTGTCAGGGCTTCATCTTGCTTGGACCCACAATCAATGCTCATGGAAGCAGCAGTCAAGAGCTCACACATAACACTGCATGGGGTAAATCTGCTGCACAAGACTTCTCTAGAGTGTTGAAAAGCACGGATGTTACTTTGAGGACTAAGATGTGCTTGACCCACGCTATGGGATTCTTCATTGCATCATATACATGTTAAAGTTGGACAGTGAATAAGGAAGAATTGGTGTGTTTGAAATGTGTTGCTGGTGAAGAATACTGAAGGTACCATGGGCAGCTGAAAGGACAAATAAGTCTGTCTCCGAAGACGTACAGCTAGAATGCTCCTTAGAGGTAAGGGTGGCCAGATCTCATCTCACAGACGTTGGCCATGTTATCAGGCCAGACCAGTGCCTGGAGATGGACTTCATAATGGGAAGAGTGGAGGGGCCGTGAGAAAGACCCCCAACAAGATCGGGTAGCTATAAATCAGAATCAACTGGATGGCTATTGCATACCAATAGTTTTACTTATACTTATTCAACTTTCCACAGATAATTTAATAATTCGATTTATGCTTTTCTTTTCTTTTAAAAAAATCATTTTATTGGGGGCTTGTACAACTCTTAACACAATCCATACATCCATCCATTGTGTCAAGCACATTTGTACATTTGTTGCCATCATCATTCTCAAAACATTGGCTTTCTACCTGAGCCCTTGGTGTCAGCTCCTCGTTTCTTCCCTCCCTCCCTGTTACCTCCTCCCTCATGAACCCTTGATAATTTATAAATTATTATTATTGTATCATATCTTACACTGCCCTACATCTCCCTTCACCCACTTTTCTGTTGTCTGTACCCCAGGGAGGAGGTTATATGTAGATCCCTGTGATAGGTTCTCCCTTGCTACTCCACCTTCCCTCCACCTCTCGGTATTGCCACTCTCACCACTGGTCCTGAAGGGATCATCTGTCCTGGATTCTCTGTGTTTCTAGTTCCTATCTGTACCAGTGCACATCCTCTGGTCTAGTCAGATTTGTAGGGATCATGATAGTCAGGGTTGGGGGAAGAAGCATTCAAGAACTAGAAGAAAGTTGTATGTTTCATCATTGTGACATTGCACCCTGACTATTTCACATCCTCCCTGGGACCCTTCTGTAAGGAGATGTCCAATTGCCTACAGATGGACTTTGGGTCTCCACTCCACATTCCCCCTCATTCACAATGATATGATTTTTTGTTCTTTGATGCCTGATACGTGATC
>NW_022111324.1:89488077-89501617 GCF_000313985.2 Echinops telfairi
TTTTCCTCCTAGTTTTTTCCTCTATTTCCTTTTACTTTCCTCTTGTCCCACTATTATGCTCAGCCTTCATTTGTGTTTTAGTAATTCCTCTCGGTTACATTGCCCTTGACCAAGCTTTATCAGACCTCCTACACCCTCCTCGCCACCAATTTTGGATCATTTGTTGTTCCCTTGTCCCTGGGGTTGTTAACACCCACTTCTTTTCCCCCGCCTCCCCCTCTCCCATGGCCCCCTGGAACCATCGGTTGTTTTCTCCTCCAGATTGTTTATCCCACCTATCTTATCTAGATAGACCTGCAGAAAAAATAATATGTACAAAAATAAGAAAGAGCAAAACAAAGCAACAAAAGAAAACAAAATCAATGACAAAAAATTAAAGAGAAACCTATACATAGTTCAAGGTCTGTTTGTTGACCTTTAGGAGTCTTATCCAGTCAAGTCTGATGAGGTGCCATGCCCTGGCCCCCAAGTCTATTTTTGGTATTCCCTGGGGACTTCTTTGCTCTGCTCCCCTTGCTGTTTTGTTGCACGCCCTTAGTGTTTTGCCTCCGTGTGGTGGGGTCAGATAGGGTGCAATTCCCACACTGTGTCTCCAGTGTTGTCCCCTGTAGGGCTATGGGTCAGTGAGGGATGTCATATCTCATAGTGCATTCACTGTGCATTGGCTGCTCTGAGCAGGGATATCATCCTCACGGCTTGATAGGCCAGGATGTGCTCCGCTCTCTCCTCCTCTCCCTTCATTTGCTCCAATGTGCTCTGGTCAGACATGTCCCTCTCCCTGAGCTGTAGCTTCAGTGCTGTCCTATGAAGTAAATTTTTCTGCGGGGAGGGGCACCTGTCCATGTAGTTGGGATTGGGGATAGCTCCTCAGACTTCTCTACTGGTTCCCTGCTGCATGCCGATATGTTGCATTCAACCCGGTGCTCCAAGATGTGAATGAAAGTACATTTTTACTGAAGATAACCTAACAATGATTTCAGCAGTACATTGAAAAGTAGCTGCCAGAGGTTCAGGATGGATTCAGAAAAGGACATGGAACGAGGGATATCATTGCTAGTGTCAAATCGATCTTGGCTTAAAACAGGAGAATACCAGAAATGTTTACTTGTGTTTTGTTGACAGAGCAAATACATTTAACTGCGTGGACTATAACAAACTAAGGACAGTCTTGAGAAGAACTGGAATCCCAGACCACTGCATTGTGCTCCCGTGGACTCTGTACATGGATGGACAGGCAGTTGCATCGACAGAACAAGTGCATACTGCCATGATTTAAGATTGAGACAGGTGTTGCATCCTCCTACCATACTTCTTGATTCTGCATGCTGAGCAAATAATCAGAGGAAGTGGATTATATGAAGAATAATTCGGGATTGGAGGAATGCATATTAATAATCTGTGATGTGCAGATGACACAGTCTTGCTTGCTGAAAATAAAGAAGACTTGAAACATGTTGATGAAGATCAAGAATTGCAGCCTTCGGTACGGGTTACGGTACTGCACTACATGGCAAGAAACAGCTATATGTAAAGGAAAACAAAAGCCCTCACAACTGGACCAATGGACCCCATGGTAAATGAAGAAAAGAATTTAGTTGTCAAAGATTTTGTCTTTGGATCCACAATGAATGCTCATGGAAGCAGCATTCAAGGATCAAATGATACATGGCATTGGGTAAGTCTGCTACACAAGATCTTTTATACAATTTATGTAATTAGAGGCAAGGGTAGCAAGACTTCATCGCACATACTTTGGACATGTTTTCAGAAGAGACTAGTCCCTGGAGGACATCATGCTTCGTAAAGTGGAGGGGCAGCAACAACAACAGGAAACCTAGCTCTGCCACAACGGATTGGCACAGTAGCTGCACCGATGGGCTCAAGCATAAGATAATGGTCACGATGGTGTTGAACTGGGCAGTGTTTCCGTCTTTGTACAGAAGGTCGCTATGAGTCTTAACAAACTCAAAAGCACCGAACAACAAGCACAACCACTGCTGACTGCTTTGATTGGGGTCACAATACAAGGTTCTGGTTAGAGTCAGAGAAAAATGTAGAATAAAATTCAGAATTATTAAAAAAACAAAACAAAACACTTGCCTTGCTTGTTTGCTCAACTTGGTGGAATCTTGAGCCTGCCCTTAGACACCCTTCAATTTTTTAGATCAGAAATGTTATTTCTAATGCTTAACTAACGTTTCTCTGAGTTTAATTGAGCCTCAATAGGAGCTGAAGTCATGTGAAACTCTGTTTCTTTATCCCCACCCCACCTGGCCTATCTGCTTCACACACGCTTACAAGTCCATGTTCAATCCCAGGAAGCATTTAATATCTGTTGAAGTGCTGACATCAGAACAGCAGGACCACGACAGAGGGCTCGATTCTCCTTCTGGGTTTCCACTGGATGAGTGGTAATCCAGCTGCTGTGGCTCTCATGATCTCCTAATGGAACAACTCCGGAGAACGGTCAGCCAGACACAGCTAATTCTTGGTGTCACCCGATCTCCCACCAAAACGTTTCCAACATCAACAGATCAGCGCTATAGATCCATGGCTATGCCTTCTAAAGGCAAAGAAATGAGAAGATTCTGGCATTCCTTTGCTGCTTTCTTGGCGGAAACTTAAGGTTTTCTGGGACAAATATGTCTCTTCTCTCACCCCAGGTCAAATAGCTATATGACTCATTGTCCCAGGAATGACGATGTTTTTAGAACTGTGATTCTCTAACCCAATATTCCTATATAAGAGAACAATAGAAAACTATACAGTGATTATGTCTGTGGGGAGTGGATATATAAGTCCACATTAACAGGGTTAATTAAAATTCTGTTCTTCATATTTTGTATAAAAATAATCAGTAAATTCATATAAATGAGCAAGATTTTTTATTAAATAATTAAAAGAGGGACTATAATATTTCTCAGAAACATGGAAACTTCCCATGCCTAGCAAATAACAGATAGAAGGTAGATATAATTAAATACAAGAACATTATTAACAAAGGCAATTCCTTCCTCCTATTGTCTAGCTGTATCGAGTACTGCTCAATCTCTCACATCCAAAGGGAATGCTACCCATTATGAGCATAGGCCCATTGTCATTCTGGGGATATTCATAGACTTTGGAGAGTCTCCTTTCATTCATTTACATAAGGAACCTATCTGAATTTTTACAGAAAATGTGGACAATTTGATTTTTATAAGAATCTTGGTCTGGGTTTGTTATTGCTGTTTTACACTGTTATTTAAAATATAGAATTCCTTAATTCTACATGCTTCCAACAGAATGGGTACATCAGAGGATGTGCCAGTGCATCTTAGACAAAGTAGCAGTATTTCTAAGTCATGACATTCTGAGAAATCCACTTTACTTAAATAATGGGGAAATGGTTGGAATTTTGTGCATGTGAAATGCTGCACTGCAGGTGATGCCTCCCAGATTCCTCTCTCACCGGAAGCTGAGAGAACAAAAGCTTGAGGTGCTAGTGAGGAGGCCTGTGGTGTGGAGGACAACAATTATATTTTTTAATTTAAATTCTTTGAAATTTGAGACTTACGGATTCTTGTGAATAGATTTTTAGATTGATTCTACATACTTTCAGGAAAAAAGAACTATTTAAGAAGGTGAAACATACAGAACATACAGGAATTAATGTATGACCGGGTGGTATACATTTGATTCATAAGAAAAATTAAATAATACAAAATAGCCTGTTCCATTTTCCCTATGTAACTACTAATTTTTATCAGGGAATGCCCAAGATGGAAGTACAGAAGGGTGGAGCTCTAATATTGTGTCCAAAGCCCTCTCCTTGTACCCTACACACACACACACCCCTACCCCTACCATTTTACCTACCGATATATATGGAGCAGGTAGCTGCCTCCATTTGGTTAACTAGTGTTCCATTGTTACCTTTAAGCAGTACCCCTTCTTTCTAGTGGCACCCTTGTATGATTATAAATTTAGATTAATCAACAAAGTCAGTTGGAGTTTTCTCTTTTGCCACTCCAGGGTAGAAGCTTCACACTGAAGGTAAAATTTAAGAGACTGTTTTGATGTCTCATTATTTCCACTATTTGTCAAAAATAGCAATTGCCTCAAAATATATTGGTTTCCAGCTGTTATCTTGTAGTCTCATTCACAGGCCATGCTGCATTAAAAATTCAAGTTCAGTGGAAATAGCTTCACAGCATTGTCTGGTCTGTGTATTTTAGCGAGGATAAAATATGAAATTTGTGCTTAGAGCAATATTACAATTTTGATATCAGCTACTCTGCCCATGTGGTCTTACCTCCCACATTCTTCCTTTCCTACAGAGGAAATTTTCTGCAACATTTGTCAGCAGGTAGGTTTATGACTTGTCATGATTTGGGGATTATCTGTTGGACAGTCTTGCTATTTTTTTCTGATATCAACAACTCAAAAGAGTAGATCCTTTGGGTTTAAGGAATCTATAACATATTGTAATCACTTCCATACTGTGAACACACTCCTCAGGAACACAAGTGTGTAATTCGTGTCACTGATTGAAAGTCCCTTTGCATGGAACTACTATAGAAGTGTCAGATAATTTGGAACATCTTTTGAGGCTCTTTTTTTTTTTTTTAAACCAGATGCTTTGAAGATGTAAGAGGATTAGTGGGATTTTCTAGTCCAATAACATTTTATCTCCAAAGAGCATTTCTGAAAGGGTATCGCTGTGACAAGCTAGCATGTTTTAATTTTAGAATAAATGGCATCATTAAAAAGTTCTCCAATTAACCACATGGAGACAACTCCAACCCTAATGCCAAAAGCAATGTGGTCCATTTATTACTATTTTTAATCCCTGTTGGCGCAAACAGGTAAGGACTTTAAAGCAAACCAGTACAGTGGTGGTTTGAACCCACGCAGAATGGAAGCAAGTGGTGCTCGGCAGCACTTGGAGTGACAGTCTGCTTTTGACAGGTTAGAGACATGGAAAAACCTGGAGCATCGTTCCACTCTGACCTCTGTGGGGTCAGGATGAAGAGGGCTCTAACAGTGATCTACTTCATCATTGTGCAGTGCATTCTGTCTCTTCTGTTTTCCTTCGTGCTTTTTATCTTTCTACTCTCCCCGATGCTTCGCTCTCCTTCCCTCAGTTCATTTCACCTTATTTTCAAATTTTCTGTTTTCCATTTTATCTTTTCATCATCTATCAAACGTTTAAACTTATGTTTTATATGGCCTTGCTTGAGCTAGCCAAAAGCAGAGTCTAAAATAATGAAATATCGACACGTTTTTAATAATCTTGCTCTATTCCAGTTGTTATGTCTGAATTGAAGTCATTCTGGCCAGGTCCTAATTAAAGCCCCAAGGACAGGAAATCCAAAGCTTTGTAAAGCAGATGATCTTTATAAAAGTTCAACAACAACAACAAAAAAAAAAAAAGTTCAACAACAACCAAAAATTACTCATTAAGAGAACAAGCTGTTTCGAAGCCCTATAAATCCTGAAACAATCTAATCACTATGTATTCTCAAACATCTTTCCTATAATATATTATATCTGATTTATACTTACTATTGAAATATAACTGAAGTAAATTGAAGTATTCTGAAAATTCTTTACCATTTAGTATTCTATGTTGTTTTTCATTTTTAACTATTTAACATGATCTATATTTTAAAGATTACAAATAATTCGTACTACATCGGTTTGCAGTGGAGCCCTGGTGGTGTGATGGATTACAAATTGAGTTGCTAACCAGGGGCTAGCTCTGTGGGAGAAAGATGAGCTATTCTACTTCTATAAAGATTTACAGGCTCCGAAACGGCCAGAGGCCGTTTTACTCTGTTTAACAGGGTTGCTGTAAATTGGAATTAACTCAATATCAGTGAGAGATCGAGAGGTTAGTTTTCTACTTTGCTATCTCATTTCTCACACGCAGGAATAATGAGAAACCAAAAGAAATCGAAAGGTTAAAGTATGATCACTAAGAAAAATAAAATAATTAGTGTCACTTATTTAAAGCAAAAGTACATGAAATGCTTTAAAGGTGGGTAACAATTCATGAAGATTTTTTTCCCTTCTAAATTATCTGGACACACTTAAAACATCTTCATAGATATGGGAATATTGGGATAAAAGGCTTTATTCCTAAACATTTATTATGTAATTGCATGTATGTAAAATAGACCTAGTACAGTTTTGTTGTTAGTGTTGTTGTTTTAAAGGGGTCTTGATCATGCAATGGTTGTATACTTCCCTGCTCACTGAAAGGTCCTCATTCAAACCCAGATGCTCTGTGGAAAAAAGATGTGACCATATGCTTCTGTAAAGATGAATAGTCTTAAAAACATTATGGAATAATCATTCTATCTTATAGGATCATTATGAGTAGGAATCAACTCCATGGCAATGGGTCTTTAGAGTAAAAACCACATATATGCCTAGTAAACTCTTTAGAAGTATGCAAAAACGTCTACTATCATGAAGACTAAATACATGAATAATCAGAGAGCCCCATGAGTCAGGTTTAAATAAGCTGTAATTCAATTGAAACATTTACTGAAGAAGTCTCTGGGCAATACAAATAGCTAACATGCTGTTTGCGGGGAACAGAAGGATTTCTCTCAAGCTGTCTCCCCCCAAAATATGTGCCAGACTTAGCTGCTGGAGAATGACTGTGTACTAGGCGGTCAGCGATAGTAGGTCAGAGGTTATTCTCCTTAACATCAGCCATCTAGAGCAACCAGACTACAGTGAACCCTTGTTTATCACGGTTAATCGGTTCTAGACCCTACCATGATAAATGAAATTCCGCGAAGTAGGATTCCTTATTCAAGTCGAAATGGCGTGCAACCTCCACGATTTTCTTGCCATCTTTGATCATATCCAAAAGTTTTACCTTTTCCTGGATGGTGAGCATCTTCCTCTGGTGCTTATTTTTATTGTCAGAAGGCTTAGAAGAAGCAGCCCGTTTAGGAGCCATCATAGGGCTTAGATAAAATTTCTTAAAAATCGCAAACAATTACAGTACACTGTACAAAAGCAAAAATGCATCTGATACGTAGCTCCGATACGTAGCGATGCAGACAGAAGCGTGTACAGTATGAGCCAATCAGTGGCAGTAATGACAGAGCATGCGCTGTTACGCAAAAAACGTGGAAGTGAAGCCGCGGAAGTCGAAGCGCGAAGTGGCGAGGGTTCACTGTATATAGTCTGACTCACCCTAAGTAGGGCCTGGTGCCTTCTGCTATCGTTCCCTTGAAGCAGTGCCCAAACGCAAGCCCGGGACCACTATAAGATGACTAAGCTTATCGAGTCCAGAGTCCACCCATCTTGCCACACATGCTCCCCTATTCCCTCCTCTTACTATTGCGCCTTCACCCCAAGGTAATCCCCCTCCTATTGCTTGTATTGCCTATGTTACAACCCCTCCCTATGACGTAGGTTGTTATCTGCTATCAGGGGGCTTGCATGCCTCCCAGGATAGTAATTGTCTGTTTTATTGTATGAGACACCAGAATGATCAAACCTGCCCAAGGATGAATTGTATTGCCCCTTTCTGTGACGTGTGATTCTATAATGATGTCCCACTAAAGAGATATAATGGTTGGTTAGCAGTAAAGAAGGAGTTTGCTCCAGAGCCCGAGAGGCTCTCCCCAGCTCTGGGGCTGAAGGCTCTCCCCAATTCCCGGGGCCCTCTCTGGTTCTCAGGCCAGAAGAGGCTCCGCGGTTCTCGATCCCTGAGGCTGCTCTCGTAGCTGGGTTCCCCCCACGAGGACCACCAAGCAGGGCGGAGGTGAGCAATGCTATCATGTAATGTGTCTGACTGTATTATTGTAATATCTCTCATGCTCTCGATGACTTTAATATAATACTTATATATCTCAACCGTACAATTGTGCTTACTGAACCCGTGGGTAGTAGTAGTAGCGGTGGGGGCTGGCCCCTCCCCCCCTCTAAATTTAATTTAATACTACAGCTGTTAACCATTGATATGCACCTCAGAAGAGTCTGGCAATGTTATTTTGAAAACATGGACCCATTTTGTTCCCCCAAACTACAATTAAGCCATCACTGGGGAGATTTAAAATATTATTCTCAGATCTCTGTCAAGAGGTGTAATGAGATCTCTGGATGTATTTCCTAAGATTAGGCGCATTGTGTTCCCTTATGATTTTTCAGTAGACTCCAGATTCCCACTAAGTGAGGTCAAACTGGTTTGCTGAGTGCAGAAAGCCCTCTAGTCTGCTTCTTGGCTATCTAATTCTTCTTTTAAGCAACATAGAGTGTGCCTCTGCTTTGGAGGCATACTTTAAGGAGCAGAAGTAATTGACATTTCAGGTGTCTTATTTTTCAAGCTCATCTGACCACATCTCCATTCTCCTTGCCGGGCCTCAAGGCAACCTGGGAGTGGAGGGGGTTCCATGTGGAGCTGCTAACCTCCAGGTTGACAGATTGAATCCACCAGCTGCTTCTTGGAAGCCATGTATAAAGACTCCGTCTCAAAAACCCAGAGCAGCAGTCGTACTCTGTCCCATAGGGGTCTATGTGCTGGAATGGGCTCGATGGTGTAAACTTAGTTTTTTGGAGAGAACCCTACCATATTTTTTCCAATTAACTGAACTTAGAGAGATGAATGAACTTACTGCATCACCCAGATTGTGGCACGCTCCAAGATAAACTCCAAATGACACTGACCTTCCGATGGATATCAAAGTCTGTGTGCTCACCCACAGCATGCAGTTCCCCAGCACACAATTAACAAGTAAACACCAAACCAAACAAATATGAAGCAGCATATGCAATTTGACTTTTCTTATAGTTATATAAAAAATTTGTTTATTTGTTGAGATTTTAACTATCAAGCTCGGTATTTCTGGATAATCTTACTTTGCTGATGCAGGTAGTAAACACAGTATTTCCTGCATAGGTGGACGGATTACCTATCATCTCTCCATTACACTCATCAATGCAGCTTCTTTGAGGGCAGCAATTCTAGGCTTCAAATCATGGAATTTGTGACAATTTTCTTTGGACATTTACCTGTCACTAGACTTCCTAATGAGCAGAAGTATCATTAGAAACTCCATTTTTATTAGAAGAATTGTTTGTTCCTCTAAGCTTCATTCTGGTCCCCCCCACCCCTTATTTTCTTCTCCTCCAATGTATTTTTAGAAGGGGGTGGAATGGAGACAATCATTAATGAAAAGAAAGTGATTATTCAGCAGTACTCTATGGGGAGAAAAAAAATTAAGAGAGGTAAATAGAAGTTTAAATAATTCAAATATTAAAACTGTATTTTCCCTTTCTTTCTTCTAAAATGCACTGAATGGTTGCCAGTTTGATCTGGGGGCAGATACTGAGCACAGGGCTACAGAACTCTGAGAGACAGTCGGAGGGGGATGTTACACAACCAGAGAAAGAGCAGGCCAAGTGAGGCTTAAAGTCCAGACTTCTGAGAGTAAGTCAGACTTTGAAGATGCTTTCAAGTACAAAGGAGCGGGGACTCAAAGAGTCTGATGCAGGCAAAGAAATAAATATCTATAAGCATGCACATGAGCAAAAGAGAAGAAGAAAATGAGGCAGGCATATTCTCTGCCCTGAGAGATTAACAGGAAGAGTGATGGTACTACCTGTTCCCTTTACCACTGTTAGTTCTTGAAGAAGCATTGATAGAATTCGGAAGTACCCTTCTCAAGACCCAAAGGAAGAGCTTCCGAAGGTCAGGACTGTACACCATGACATGCTACCCAAAAGACCCCAAGATGAACTCCAGAAATCCTGACCAAGTACTGATGTCTTCTTAGAATCCACCACCAGGTGTGGAGTACATTACATGTTGGAGCCTGAGTCCTGCCTTAAAGCTTTTGTTCTGATTTTAACTCTCTTAAACTCTTCGAGGGAGAGGAAAATCGGGTCATGCTAGGACTAAACAATCTGATGAGTAATAAAAAATCCCTTCAACAACATCCTGCATGGGTTCATAGGCCCTCACCTTGTCTCTTCTCAGCTCTTGATTTTTTTAAATCATGTTATTAGGGGCCCATACAACTCTTATTGCAATCCATCCATACATCCATTGTGTAAAGCACATTTGTACATTCACTGCCCTCATCATTCTCAAAACATTTGCTCTCCACCTAAGCCCCTGGCATCAGCTCTTCATTTTTCTCCCTTCCTCCCCCCTCCCCCTCCCTCATGAACCCTTGATAATTATAAATTATTTTGTCATATTTTTTCCTGTCCGAAGTGTCCCTTCACCCACTTTTCTATTGTCCGTCCCCCGGGGAGGAGGTCACATGTAGATCCTTGTCATCAGTTTGATTCTGCTTAGAACTCAGAATCAAAGTCTTGACCCGGCTCATCTCACTTCGCCCAGCCATGAGGCATGGAACGTTGGGCAGCAGCAGGACCCCGTGCTGGGCTGGCGTATGTAGGAACATATGGGGACCATGGGAAGCTCTGCCCTCAGTCAGGATGTGTGCACACTACACCTTGTTTCCCACCTGGTGCTCTTTTGACCCTTCTGGGCTATTTTTCCTCATTCTGGCCTTCCTCTGTTCTCTCTGTCCTGTGGCTCTCTCCCCAGCCCCCACCAGTCCGAGACGATATGCTTGCAGTAACTCCTTTGATTGCCTTTGTGTGCGTTAGAAAAGCACCCACAGAATGTAGGTGTGTCAGGCATAGGACTTGTGCCTGCCTTCTCTGAGGGTCACTAGGGGTAGATCCCCATCCTAGAAGTAGAGTTATCATTCAGAGCAGGAACATAGCCATGCGATGTTGTTGTTGTTTTCTCTGCATCATTTCAGTGGACACATTGTGTGAAGAACTGGGGTCTTATAGAAGTGAGGCCAGCTGCCACCTCCTCCTAGTTTGTTGGGATGGTGAATGACTGTTAATTTCCCAAGGGACTAGTGAGGTAGGAGTATCCACAGTATTACAAAACTATATCTAAACCACATCATAAGGAAGCTGCAAGTATTCAACTCTTCCTCCATCTCTTGACCTCTCTTTCTCAGTTCAGAGGAGAATTCACAGATGGTCCCCCTTGGAGGATAATAGCCATTAAACAGTAGTCCATCCCCAATGCAACTTGGTTTTGTTTCCAATTCACTTTCCCCCTCCCCAACCTCTCTGGTCCCTGGACATTAGGATGCCACATTGGCCCTGTTGTGGCATCTCTAGCCCCATGCTCTTTTTCAGCCTCAAGAAAGTCAGAGTTTGCTTATCTCCTTCTATCAAGAGCATTCAGAGTGTGGATTGACATTATGCTTCTGGACTTTTTTAGTGGAAAGAAAACTAGCTCTTCCCTTGTGCCAAGTATTTATACCAACGTTTCCTGGATATTCTTTCCCTGGCTCCTTCCCTGCCAGTCCTTGGTGGTGGAGTCAAACCTCCCTCCAGCTCTTACTGTGATCTTCAGTCTGGGGACATTCTTTCCACGCACCTGAGACGCTCTAGAGGGAGGAAACAAGCAATGGGCTCCCAGAGTGGGAGAAAAATCTTGATAGTCCCAACCAGAAGAAGTGAGGGGGAGATTCAATATTTTGGTTTTGATATTTGTCATAATTCTCTTGTAGATCACAAAATTACCTACTTAAACATAGCACAGCGTGTCACTTCCCTAAAATCCTGCCTCCAGATTGTATGTATATAGCTGTCATTAATACATTTTTTTCACCACGGAGTGGGCCAATAATACATTAATTTCCAGACAACTCCTCATTGATGCTGTGGCCATGGGATTCAAGGTCATGGGATTCATGCTTTCTCTTCATGTGAGATGACGTTAGTTGCAGCCTCTGTTGTGATTTCCACAGTCTTAAGCTTTCTCTCTGCGATTGCATGTTGGCTAGTCATTGGTGATACCCGGGCCTTTAAGAGAGCCACTGTGGTGGCTTGTGTGTTGCTGTGATGCTGGAAGCTCTGTCACTGGTATTTCAAATGCCAGCAGGATCACGCCCAGTGAACAGGTTGCAGCAGAGCTTCCAGACTAAGAAAAGACTACTGCGAAGAAATGGTCTTTCCAGGTCAGTGGAAGTAAATGCTGAAAACGTCATGCATAGCATGGAAACGTGGTCAGATAGACACTGCAGGCCTAAGGAGTAGAAGGAGAGCATTGTCAGAGATGGTGCCAGGAGATGGGCCCCTCAGGTTGGAAGGCACTTGAACTGTGACTGAGGAGGAGCTGCTTTCTCAAGTAGAGTCAACCATGGTGATGTGAATGGAGTGAAGCCTGTGTGGGTAAAGCCTTGAGGATCTTCATATGCTGATCGGGCACAACCCAAAACGAGAAGAAAAATCTGGAACCATCAATTAATCATTGTAAATTGGAATTTACTAAACATGATTCTAGAAAATTGGGAGGCATCAACAATAAAATGGAAAACATAAAGGTAAATATCCTAGGTGTTAGTGAACTGAAATGGACTGGTATTGGCTATTTTGAATCAGAAAATCATAGAGTTTACTATGATGGGAATGACACAAGCAAGAGGAATGATATCACATTCATTGTCAAAAAGGACATTTTAAAATCTGTCTTGAAGTACAGTGCTGTCTGTGATATATCTATACACCTTCAAGGAAACTCCAAAATATAACTATTATTCAAATTCATACACTAGCTACAAAAGCTAGTGGTACAGAAATGAAAGAATTCTACCAATATCTACACTCTGAATTGATTAAACATGCAATCAGGACGTATTGGTGATTAGAATGGAACAAGTTGGAAACAAAGAGAGGGAAGGTTGTTGGAAAATATGGTCTTTGTGATAAAAATAAAGCTGGAAATTGCATGACAGAATTTTGAAAGACCAACAACTTGTTCATTGAAAGTAACTTTTTTCAACCACACACACATGAACTGCTCCAAATAGAATGCACAGAAATCAAATTGACTATATTTGTGGGAAGAGACAGTAATGAAGCTCAATATCAGCAGCTAAAATCGGACCAGGACTGTCTCATCAATTGCTCATATTTAAGTTCAAGTTGAAGCTAAGAAATTTAAAACCAGTCCACGAGAGTAAAAAATAAATAAATAAATAAATAAATAAAATCTGAGTCTATGCCACATGAATTTTTAGAACATCTCAAAGACAGCTTTGCTGCATTGAACACAAATAACTGAAGACCTAATGAGCTATCAGAGAATATCAAGAACATCACTCATGATGATAGCAAATGGGAATCCTAAAAAAAGCAGTGATGAAGTCCCTGGGGAATACCAAAAATAAACTGTAGGATCAGGGCATGGCATCCCATCAGACGCAACCAGAAAACACTCCTAAAGGTCAACAAACAGACCTTGAACTTTTTATAGGCTTTTTTTTCCATTGTTTTTTTTTTTGTTGTTGTTGTTGCTGTTGTCTTGTTTCACTCTGTCTTGTTTTGTGCATATTATTATCTCTGCAGGTCTATTTAGATAAGATAGGTGGGATAAACAATCCGGAGGAGAAAACAACATGACCTACACTTCTGGGGAGACATGGGGGAGGGGGAGGTGGGGGGAAAGGAAGTGGTGTTAACAAACCCAGGGACAAGGGAACAACAAATGATC
>NW_022111324.1:89502098-89535276 GCF_000313985.2 Echinops telfairi
CTGAGAAGCAACAAAATCCACATGGAATAAGCACACCAGCCTGTGTGATCATGAGGTGTCAATGGGATCAGGTGTCAGACATCCAAGATCCACAACAAAATCATACCCAATGTCAATTGGGGGATGGGGGCGGCATGGAGTGGAGAGCCAAAACCCATCTGTAGACAGCTGGGCATCCCCTCACAGAAGGGTCACAAGGAAGAGATGAGCCAGTCAGGGTTAAGTATAGCACCAATGAAACACACAACTTTCCTCTAGTTGTTTAAAGCTTCCTTCTCCCCACTATCATGACCTCAATTCTACCTTACAAATCAGATTAGACCACAACATACACACTGCTACAGATAAGAGGCCGCAACACAGGGAATCCAGGATAGATAAATCCCTCAGAGCCAACAATGAGAATAAAGATACCAGGAGGATAAGGGGAAGGTGGGGAGAGAAAGTAGAAATCAATCGCAAGGATCAACATATAACCCCTCCCAAGGGATGAACATCACAAAAGTGGGTGACAGGTGACAGAGGATGATGTAAGATATGAAAATAATAATCTATAACTTATCAAGGTTTCATGAGGGGGGAAGGGCAGGGGAGGGAGGGGGAAAATGAATAACTGATATCAGGGGCTCAAGTAGAAAGAAAATGCTTTGAAAATGATGATGGCAGCATATATGCAAATGTGCTTGACACAATGGATGGTACATGGATTGTGATAAGAGATGTAAGAGGCCCCAATAAAAGTATTTAATCTTAAAAAATGCTATATACAATTGATGTGTAGATTGTTATAAGAGCTGTAAGAGTGCTCAATAAAATGATCTTTTTATTTTTTTAAAAAGTGTTGATAAGGATGTTACTTTGAGAAATAAGATGTGCCTGACCCAAGCCATGGTCTTTCCAATCGCTTCATAAGCATGTGAAAGGTAGACATTAAATAAAAAAGGCCAAAGTAAAACATATATTTGAACTATGATGTTGGCAAAGAATATTGAAAGTGCCATGGAGAGCCAAAAGAACAAACAGACCTGTCTTGGAAGAAGTACAGCCAGAATGTTACTTCGAGGCAAAGAAGGTGAGACTTTGTCTCAAGCACTTTGGACCTGTCATCAGGAGAGATCAGTCTCTGAAGGAGGATGTTGTGCTGGGTACTGTGGAAGGGCAGTGAAAAAGAGAAAGGCTCCAAATGAGAGGAGCTGACACAGTGGCTGCAATGATGCACTCGAGCATAAGACCAATTGAGAGGCTGTCAGGGGAGTGCTGTACTCATGGTCACTGTGTCTCACAGCCAAATCGATGGTACCAACAGTAACAAACATTTCAAGTTTTCTCCGTGCAGTTTTCCCCTCCAATTTCTTGTTTCCATGTAATTGGAATACCTATTTTACATCTCTTATAATTCAGCCTACTCATAATGAATACTTTCAAATTTAGTTCATTTGAAATATTTTTATTTTGCCTTGATTGTTAAAGATAATTTCACTAGCTAAAAAATTCAATCTTGATGGGATTTTTGTTTGTTTCAAAGTTTTAAAGCAGTGTTTCCCAAAGTGGGCAATATGACTCCCCAGGGGTACTACAACAATCCAAGAGGGCTGCAAAAGCAAATACCTACCCTTCATCTGGGTTATGGGCTATGGTATCAAAGTTTTTAATTTCAAGAGGGACACTGAGTAATTTTATTTTTCTTAAAAGGGGGCAGTAAATTTGGAAACCTTCACTTTAAACAAATTGCTCCACTGTTTTCTTACCTTGTTTCTGAAAAGGAATCTGCCTTCATATTTGAGGTGGAGTGAATTACTTGGTGTAGCTCTTGTAGCCATAGTCTTTGTGATTATTACCAAATGACGTTTCCTAATCCATCTGGGTAAGGATAGATTATTTGATTTCATTGTAATTGTAGTGGGGTAAATTTTTATTATAAAAACTTGGAACACCTCCAGGCATTATCAGAACAAAAAATCATTATCATTGTGAATGAGAGGGGGAGTGTGGAGTGGAGACCCAAAGCCCATTTGTAGGCCACTGGACATCCCCTTACAGAAGGGTCTCAGGGAGGAGACGAGCCAATCAGAGTGCGATGTAGCAACGATGAAACATACAACTTTCCTCTAGTTCCTAAATGCTCCCCCCACCACCACCACACACACACACTATCATGATCCGAATTCTACCTTGCAAGTCTGGCTAGACCAGAGGATGTACACTGGTACAGATAGGAACTGGAAACACAGGGAATCCAGGGTGGATGATCCCTTCAGGACCTGTGGTGTGAGTGGCGATTCTGAGAGGGTGGAGGAAGGGTGGGTTGGAAAGGGGGAATCGATTAAAAGGATCTACATATAACCTCCTCCCTGGGGGATGGACAGAAGAAAAGTGGGTGAAGGGAGATGTCAGACAGGGCAAGATATGACAAAATAATAATTTAAAAATAACAAAGGCTCAAGAAGGAAGGAGGAACGGGGAAGGAAGGGGAAAAATGAGGAGCTGATGCCAGGGGCTTAGGTGGAGAGTGGATGTTTTGAGAATGATGAGGGCAATGAATGTACAAATGCGCTTTACACAATTGATGTATGTATGGATTGTGATAAGAGTTGGATGAGCCCCTAATAAAACTATTAAAAAAAACTTGGAATGCCAATGTGGGGATTTGCTAATTTTACCATCGTGCTCAGTGTAGAATGAGTCATCTCAGACACAGCAACATGAGATCTCACGACTATCAAGAAAGAAGAATCAGCAGTAGAGCATGTCTTTTGGACCTCAAGACCCAAAGAAGACACTGCAGAGGAATGTCGGAGGTCCAACAGCAGCAGAATCTAGAGTCATTACAGGAGAGAGTGGCGTGCTGCCTAGCCCATGAAGCAAGTAATGCTGAGTGCTCTCACTTAGACTTGCTTGAGGAGTGAGATGCCTGCGGGTACTTAATGAGGGGAGCTAGGTTTCCTAATCCAGGGAGCTAAATATGAATGTTTTTGAGCAGAGGCTAATGTGCCCTTTTGGCAGTTATTGGCAGCCTCCAAATAACTTTATAATATTCCCTGAGAAGGGTGGAGAAGCCAAAGATCAGAAAGAGACCTGCCTGTGGGCATGTCTGGGAAGAGGTTGTCTTAATTTACGAATTGTTTAGACCATTTCTGATCCTCAGTTATTGCCTGTTAACTTCCCTTATAAAGCCATAGTCATTAAAGAAAAAAAAAAAGTGGGAGGGGGGTGACAACAACAAAACCCGGTGCCTGAAGCACCCAGCAGGGTGTTTTTCAGGCATAAGCTCATCTACCTTCCACTGCACCTTGGAACCTTAAAGTACTGAACCATAAAAGATCAAATCGATAAACCATCTAGTTTTGTGTGTTACTTTCATTTGAAACTCTTTTTCAGTAGGTAACCAAAGAAAACCTTGGCACGGGATAGCCAAAACCTTTTCAGTAATGATCAGCTCACTACTGACATCTCAAAACTCACTGCCATCAAGTCAATGGTGGCTCATAGTGACTCCTTTTGGATTTCCAAGAGTCCTTGTTTACAGGAGTAGAAAGCCCAGTCTTCTCCCACTTCATTCTAGCCCCAAACCAAGCACAGTTAGTTCTTATAGCATGACCTGCTCAATACTCACCTTCAAGAAGAGATCACTGAAGATAAGGATGCTGCAAGTGTGGTACCTGGATGTCAATTGAAATAGTGTCTGGGGTCTTAAAGGCTTATTGTCAAACAAGCAGTCATCTAAGTGAGGTGTCAACTAAGTCCACACGGAAGCAGCACACCAGCCTGTGTGTTCCAAAGATGACAATAACAAGATCCAAATATGACGAAGGGAAAGTATCAGAGCTTGAATTGTGAACATCCAATTTGTGGAGGACAGTGGGAGCCCAAAATTCATCTGCAGACTACCTAGTCAGATGAAGCCTCTGACAGATCCCCTCTGGCCGTAAGCAAGGGACCTGGGGTCTTGAACGGCTTTACTATCAAACAGAGACTCTCAGAAACTTGATTATGGTGGAGGAAATCACAGTATAATATGATACTTGGCCAGCTGACCTCCTTCTTGATCCAACCTCAATTTGCTCTAGGCTGAAATATTTCTTGCTTATTTCATGACAGAAATGTCTTCTCCAGCTTTTAAAATATTGTTGGTGGTCTTTCGTTTATTCTATGTTTTCATCTTTATAGTATTATAATTTTATACTTTCTGCTTCATCTTGTTTTTCTTTTTATCGTTTATATTGCATTTCCCAGTTTATGAAACACCGAACGAATGCATGAATAGAGATAAGAACGGATGCAAGGGTTTATCGGGGTTGGGGTTGGTGAGGGGAATAGGGAAGCAAACAAAGAATGCAGCAGGGGAGAGGGAGCACTAGAATTGATTGTGATATTGTACGTGAAACTTTTCTTACAAGCGATTTAAACAATAAAAGTGTCTGATATGTGAATTTTATATCAAGAAATATACTAAAAAAAGAAAGAAAGAAAGAAATGAAAATTGACCAATGGCTAACATAGGTGAAGGAGGACATTATGCATTGAGTTTATGTTAACAGTGGTAGATTAAGTTAGAAAAGTATATCAGTAATGCTTGCATAACAGAGTATAATAATGCTATATGTAGAAGGTGTTGAATTGGAGAATTTTGTTGTGTATATTTTTCCCATGGGGAAACAAATTACACTGATAATGCATACATGGCAGAAGAAAATGTACTAAAATTTATTGTGGTAATGGTTGTGCAACTCTTCTTGATATAATTGAAATACTGAATTGTATGATATGTGGAAGAAATGTCAATAAAACTTAAAAAAAAAAGAATGAATGAATGAATGAAAGCTCAATCTTTTTCCTGAAGAGCTGCTGGCAGTTTTGAATTGTCAACCATGAAGATTGCAGTGCAATGCTTAACCCCTACACCACCAGGGCTCCATCACTATTGATACGGGACCCAAGAACGGGACCTTCAATGGGAGGGAAAGGAGGTAATGAAAGTTTTGTCTCAGCCAGAAATTCTGTTCTGTAGTGTTTTCCAAGCCTACTGGAAGTATTCAATTGCTGGATTATAATAGTTAGCATTCAGACACTTACATTCTGACCTAATCACTTGCTGGATGATCTTGTAAAACTAAGTTTCTTCAATTATAAGTTGGGAATAAAAAGAGTGCCTACCACGTAGGGTTAATACAAGGGTTGAAAGCATGTGTAGAGCACATGGCATACAAAAAGGACTTAAATACTTACTGCTTCAATATTCAAGATTACTATCTACCCTCCTTCTTCTAGTCCCAATCAAGTGGCATTAATTAGATCAATGTCAACACAATGACTTGACAACCTATCGATTTGGTCAAGTCAGTAAAAATCATCAGTCAAGTTGGTGGTTTAACATTTAGCAGATTAAAATCGACCTTTTCCCAACACTTCTCAAGTTATGATGTTATCTAGCTACATTCATTTAAATTTAAATTCATGATTTCTGCTGACAGCAGATGAAATGAGTCTTCTGTAAGCACTTTATAGGTGGTAAGGAGGGTTGGACGCCAAGAACACTACCTTAACGAAACTCAAGAAAAAATAAGCAAACAAACAAATGGACTGCCAAGGAGTCGGTTCTGACTCCTGTGACCCCGTAGCACGGAGCACACCTGCCCCTGTGGGTCTCCGAGACTGTAAATCTTTACAGGCACAGGACGCCTCATCCTTCTCTAGCAGAGTGGACGGTGGTCTCAAAATGGCCCAACTGAGCTTAAGTACTTGCTAAAGTCCCATGCCTTACCAATATCTCCACAGGCCAGCACCTCAAAAGAATGTGTTTAAGACAAAACAGTTGTTTTAAGGTAGTGGGAGGAGGAAAGAGAGAGGGATTGAGATATTGGGAGAAGGAGAGGGAGAGGGAGAGAGAGAGAGAGAGAGAGAAACTGAGAAAGTTAGAGTATGTTCTCCTTGTAAATAGAATCTAAGATGTCTCAATTCTGCATTAGATGACAAATATTCATGGCCTTAAGCAATATCTCTATTGTAGCCTAGGAAAACAGGGGGCAGGGGAGGGGATGTGGAACTGAAGGGAGTTTATGAAGCCTTTAAAATTTTCTAGGCTATAGTCACATCTGACTAAGGGCTATGAAAGACTGCTCCCTGGGTGGTCACTGATTGCCTAAGTTAGGGCAAAATTTCCCTAGTCCATGAGTGGTACACTTTGTTAACACACTCTGCAGATAATCAAAAGGCTGAAGGTTCCAGTCCACCCAGGAGTAGCATGTGTAGAGAAAGCTTGGGGACCTGCTTGGCAAGCACCAGCCATTAAAAACAATGTGGATCACAGTTCTCCGATATCAGAGAGGTTGCCCAGAGCTGGGGTCAACTGCACAGCAACTGATTGATAAGGAAAGCAAGATAGAAAAGGTCCGAATCATTACTATACATAGCTTAGTTCACCTCTTAGAAATTCAGAGTAAGAATGAAATATATTAATATAAATTATGTTCTGTCAAGATTTTATAATTATTTATGTAAAATGTTAATGCAATGGCCTGAATTTGAAAGATCACACATATAAATGTTGGCTTGAAATTTGGCCCAGTCACTGACTTAGGCAAGGGAATTATTCCCCGTAAACCTTAGTTTTTACATCTGTTGAATGGATGTCATGATGCCACCAAAAAGAATTAGTATAAAGTTACTTCATGTCAAAATTAAGACTATACTAGATTGCAATCTAATTCAGCTATAGTCAAAAGACTAAACATCGGCATGCTGTTGGTAGGTGTGGTCCAGGCAGTTCCCACTCATAGCAACCTAATGTACATGTACTACATATGTCATGTGTTATGTCATATGTGTTATGATGCACACAGTGGAATAACTTTATATAATCAATAAAACACAGGTAGACACCCTGTAACTGTATTCTCTGCTTTCAGTCAAGATTCATCCAATACCAATATCTCTCTTATCATATTCTCTTCTGAATCTGGCATGAATTTCTAGCAGTTTCCTGCGGATGTTCAGCTGCAACAATTTTTTAAAATTATCCTCAGCAAAGTGTTACATGTTATATTAACATAATTACTCAATAATTCTTGCAGTTTTTAGACCCCTTTTCTCTGGAATGAAAAGAATATGGATCTCTTCCCATCCATTGGCCAGGTAGCTCTCTTTCAAATCTGACATACATGTGTGAGCACTGATAGCATTACATCCAGTTATTGAAACATCTCAATTAGTGTTCCATTGTGTTAGTCTGGGTTTTATAGTTAACAAAACCAGTGACACTCATGTGTGTGAGAAAGAACTTTGTATCAAGAAAGTTATTTATATGAAGAAATTTACCATGTTTGTAACAATATAACTCAAGCCCAGCTGCTACGTGTCAGCCCCTTTAGACTCATAAAGAGCTGCTGACCAATAAAACAAAAGGCGAGGTGGGGAACTATGGGATCACAGGGCAGTAGATACGTTATCTTGTGGATCCAAAGGTGTCAGGAATGTGGCAGGCCACATGTTCTGCAGGCCCCCGAAACCAAATGCAGGAGCCAAGCACACAAGAAGAGGAGCAGAAGAGATGCGAGTTCTCCAAGCGTTTCCTTTAAAAAGGCCACATCCCCCAGGAGGTGACCTGATTGATAGGTTGGACTCATCTCTATCTTCTTATAGGGGCTGCCAAGTTCTCCTTGTTAGCATGTTGGCGACATTCTCTTCCATGATTTCTTATATTATTTTCTCAGTAGATTTTTTATTTCTTCTTACTCCAGCAGCTCCGTGAAGTTGTTCCCCTTGATGCTGTCCCTCAACATTCATAGGCTTCTTCTGCTTTGATTTGCTTTTTTACTGTTTTGATGATTGTTTCTCTCGTTGGTTGTATCAAAAAGAATTGTCATCGGGTTAACTAATTCGGTTTTCCTTTACTTTGATTCTATTACTCTGTTATTTTATTGTGTGTTTTTTTAATTCCATCTTATTATCATCTGGAGTTCTATTTTGTGTAGGGTTTCTAGTTTATCAATTCCTACCTCCATCCATTGTAGGTATCTAAACACTATTCTCCTAAATTCTACTTCTGATAATCCCAAGGCCTCTTCTTCCGCATGACACTTTGGGTGTCTGTGTTGTTCAGGTTTTTATATGGCTATTTTAAAACTGCTTTGTCAATGCTTTGTTAGACTGCTATTTCTGCGGCATTGTGGTGAAGCTATTAGTCTTGGACAGACTGCCGAGTTTTGTAGAGGCAGTTGACTCTTACTGGGTTGCTTGGATAACCAACATCTTCCTTACTGGGTCCCTGGATGGCTGGGGCCTGCCTTACAGGGATGCAAGGGATGGAAAGACACCCAGGACCTTCCTTGTTGGGATGCAAGGATACTTGGGACCCTGCTTGCTGAGTTTCTAGGTGGTTGCAGCCTTCCTTGCCAGGAAGCAGAGATGATAAAAGCCTACTTACTGGGAGCCAGGGATGGTTGAAGCCTACCTTGTAGCTGGGTAGGGTAGGGACACTCAGAGTCTTCCTTGCTGGGGGAAGCAGGGTAGGGGCAGGCAGCATCTTCCTTGCCCCTTCCCAGGGGCAGACAGCAGCCTCCTGGCCAGATTCTGGGATGGCTGAGGCTTTCTTTGTTGTGAGGCGGGGCTATCCACCTGGGGCCTTCCTTCTTGGCCTAGCAGCGTGGATTCCTGAGACATTCTTTGCTGGGTCTGAGACCACTGGAACCTTCTTTGCTAGGTCTCAGAGAAGGCCAGGGCCTCTCTTGCCTGATTGCTGCCATGGCTGGGTTGCTGGGATGGGCAGTGCCTTTCTTATTCGAGGGGCAGCCTATCAATGCATCTTGATTGCAAATTGACCAATTTCAGACTAAAGTTGTTGGTCTAAATCTTTCATTCTTTCACCTTTGACATGAGTGTTTTGTGCATAAATTTAAATAATAATCATGTTAACTGGTCTTCCTTGTCGGCATATGAATACTACCCTATCATGAGCAGAATAGTACTTCTGGATAGATCTTGGAATATCCTTTATGACCACGCACGTGTCTGTTTTCCATACTATGATGGCAACATTTAATAGACATTGAAAAATGTTTCTGAGATGGATGAATGAGCTTTAATTAATTACGGGATCTAAAACAAATTCATTTTCAGAAAGAAGTGTAAACTCTCAGAAAAAGACCATTTAGTCATATGGTCAAAATATTTATTGAATTTATCCAAGTGTTGCTACTGTTTTAGTGGCTGGAGTCTATTAGTGAAGAATATAATATTAACAGACACAGTAGACAAGAAAACAAAAGCCAAAAACCTTGACCCTTATGTTTTCTTGCATTTTTGCCAAGGATAAGAATAAACATAAAATAAACCTAGTAAGTTACTTAATTGGGAAGTTATTGCAATAAAGTGCTGAAGAAAATATCAAGTAGGTAAAACTGAAACAGAAATGCAGGGTGGAAGGTAGTTATGGTATGAAATAGGGTGGGCAGTGTAGACCTCTTGACAAAAGAGGAGGCATAGAAATGAACTATACAGATATTGACAGGAGGTAACCCCAGGGAGAGGAAGAGTCAGTACAAAGTTCCAGGGTGGTCTTGGCCTGTCACGCCTGCAGAGGAGTTAGGCAACCAAGGGGCTGCAGCCGCGTGAATGAAGGGAGGACTGTAAGAGACAGGAGAGGCTGCTTTTAGGACTTTTGCTTTTACTTTGAATGTAGTAGGAAGCCTTTAAAATGTTCTTGGTTAAGGAATAACATAATCGGAGTTGTGTTTTTTTCCCCTTAATTATATTGTCATACAACTCACATATCATACAATTCAGTAATTCAATCATTGCAAACAGTTGTACAACCATTACCACAATCAATATTAGAACATTTTCTTGTCTCTTGTACTATTAATTAGCTCCCCATTTCACCAAACCTCTCCTGCCAAATCCCAAGACCATAAATTCAGTTAATACTACTCTAGTTGTTAAATTAAATAGAGATAACAGGAGAACAAGACAGCACACCCTTAAAAGGTGTGATGGTTAATTTCAAGTGTCACCCTTGCTAACCTACGATGTCCAGTTATTTGTCAAACTCTGAACACTACTATGAAATATTTACATGTGATTGGTATTAAAATCATGGAGCCTTGGTGATAGAGGGGGCTACATATTGAGTTGCTAACTTCGAGGTTAGCAATTTGAAACCTCCAGCTGCTCTGTGGGAGAAAAATGAGACTTTCTATTCCAGTAAAGAGCTACAGTCTGGGAAACCCATCAGTTAGTTTTAAGTGACGTAGATTAACCTTGAATAATGTGGGTGGAGCTTGTTTGATCAGTTGAAGGATTTCAATGTAAAACTGGAGGTAGCCTGAGGAAGGATGCTATCTCCACACTATCAGTAGATTTTCTTCCAGAATTCCCCTTTCTTCCATGACCTAACCTACCTGTGGATCTTGGTGCACAAATCTGTAGAAATCTCCAGCCTCTGCCTAACCTAGTTTACTAGTCCCACAATTCCATGATCCAATGATCTGAAATAAGCTCCTCTTCTCTCTCTCTCTCTCTCTCTCTCTCTCTGTCTGGTTCTGATTCTCTGGAGAACTGTGACAGAAGACAGGAGACTATAGTAAGTAATCTATGCAAGAAATGGTGTAATTGAGATCAGGTGGTACTTGGGGGTGATGAAAAGAGGTTAGATATTGGATCTATCTAGATAGTTGGGTCAATGGCATTTCTTATCCAGTTGAAAGTGGATAG
Organism: Echinops telfairi; assembly: GCF_000313985.2. NCBI lineage: Eukaryota > Metazoa > Chordata > Mammalia > Afrosoricida > Tenrecidae > Echinops > Echinops telfairi. The sequence continues at coordinate 89,512,806 of NW_022111324.1, forward strand.
AAAGAGAAATAACATTTAGAGACGACATTTGAGGTGTCAGATACTGTACTTGGTGCTTTATGTAAATTACCTCAGCTCTCTAAACAACCTGAAGAGACAGAAAAAAATCTCTACCACATGCCACCATGTGTTCTATTAAACTGTAGTGTTTCTTTGAACACATTTTGTTTTAATTCACAGTCTTGGGAAAAACAAATCTCAATAATCATTTTCAGTTTGAAATATGGTGTCATGAGTGACATTAGATACATTTCTCCATCTGCAAAATGTGTGAAAAGACAGAGTGCATTGTAGTGTGGATTACCACAGATGTAGTTAGGTTAAAGGGTGACACTTGTCACGTAATCTCCCTTTCGATCTAATGTATATTTGTTGCAGTTTTTAATATTTTCTGTTTTCTTTAGGATTGAAGTTTTTCTTTGTTTTAGTCTGTCAATGTTGACAAGTTTGTTTATTTTGTTTTTCACTTGGTATGTTTTTATATGAAATCCAAGATAGGTAAATATATAGAAACAATGAATATATTAATAGTTTCCTAGGGTGGGAAATGGGGAGCTACCAACAATAAGTATAAGGAAGAACAAACATCTTATAATTGATGGCAGTAGTGATTACACTCTTTTTAATATGATTGAACTATTAGACTGTGTGATATGTGAATTATATGTCAATAAAGCTGTTAAAAGTAAAAGTAGGGAAAAGCAATCGGATGGAAACTCATAGTTAACGTGGTGGGTGCCTCTTTTCACCTTTCTTTTTTTTTCTATTAGGCAGAAGGGAAGAAATGTATTGGAGCCCATATGGGAAACCCTAGAGGGGTCCAGCATCCCCTACTGTGTAGGCATGCCCAGCAAAGGGTCACACCATTCACTGTACCCCATGTCCCAGAGGGACTCCCCTTGAGCCGAGCCCCAAAGCCCCAGGACTGGCTGGATGAGGGGGCGTTCTTTTCCCCTTTCTAACAAAGCAGTCGCTGTGCATTGTTCTTCTCAGTTTCACATGTGAATACACTGAGAACAGTCACGATGAAGTAATCCATCCAAAGGCACACAGCTAATAAGTGACATGATGAACAGCGGTCTGGACCAACATCTGTCTGATTCTCAGCCTTTCTTTTTTCAAGCTCACACACCCTCTTCCGCCATGCATCGAATGAGCCTGCGAGCTAACGGTGATGAATGAATAACTGTGCATAGTTTTATGAGAGGATGCATTGCTGTAACTATTATGAAGGGACTGCCAAAAAGTCATGGAAACATGGCATTGAAACACAATTCAATGTTTCTACAAACTCTTTGAAGCCTCTTCAGACTCTGTTGTTACTGCTGTTCACATCAGGGAGGAAATGCGGATGTCTGTAATTTGTAAAGGTTGACTGAGTGTTCTCAAATCAATGAAATATTTTTATTTCTTGCCTTTTTATCAAACAGATGCTGATCACATAAGCAGTAGACCAGACCAAGTCTCTTACTGAAATCACTTCTTGGTTCTTTTCTACTTCTCTGTCTATCCTCGGTCAAGTTCTGAGAAGTTCTCGGGGCTTTTTCCTTCACTATGCTACTTCAGTCGGCAGAACTCCTTTTAGGACTCTCCTTGAAATTCCCTGGGTGCCAAGCACACGACGGTGGACTGCTAAAGAAGGCATGTAAGCAGCACACGGAAATGTGAAGCTACGTTCCTCTCCATCCGAAGACTAAAAACACCAAAAAGTCTATCTTTCAGCCATATACGTGTGGACACCACGTGAACTAGAAGAATGAGGTATGAACAGGACTAGAAAATGTATGAAATGGACGAGAAGAATAAGTATGAACAGCAGTGTCAGAAATAACTAGGATACAGGGCTGAGTAAAACACAATTGTGACTCTCTTCCCTCAGATATTGATGCCATTCCCAGCCCTGCTCCCCAATGGAATAAAGCCAATATTCATTCCCCTGAGATCTCTCAGCTGGTCCTCTGGCACAGGTACTCAGCGTGGCCATCCAAGCCTGAAGTTCCTAATGACCTGTGACTTGAACCCTGGGGGAAGTAAGGGCTAACTTGAATCTAGTATTGGCCACGAAGCTCCAAAGAATTAACCAGGAGGACAAGAGGAAAGCCTGATGATGTCTGGGAACCCTGCCCTTTCACACGCCTCCTAATCCATACGAGCCAATTATAGATGGCTCCAATCTCCTGTGCACTGCTTCTAGAACAAGAGTCAGGACACTAGAGGGAATGAGAAAGGAAAGACACTTTTTCATCAACTCCATACCACATTGTGTCTGTTTTTATGAGTGGGAAAACCAGCTTGTTTGACTTAAGGATTCGGGTGACAGGATTCTTGAAAGGGATAGAATTCTGTCTTGTGCATATTCTTTGACCTAGTACATGAAATATCGCCTGAAAGAAACAAAAGGTGAGCCTGACCCAGGTGACTCTTCTGGAGACAGGAAAATTGGGGGTTGTTTGGGCTCTGAATAACGTCCTTGTTCAGTGTCTGAGGTGGCGTTGTGTGTAGGGGATGGGAGGAGGGAGACAGACACCATCAGAAATGCTGGAAAGTGAATAGAGAACGTGAACGTCACTTCTAGGAGGAAATTGCACTGTCTTAATTCTGATTTGAACATACAAGAAAACAGCCTCTTTTTTATAGTAGTAAGCATTTATAAACTGAGAAGTCTTAAGGTGTGTAGACACGAGTTTAATGATTGGTATTTATAATCATTCAGAATATTTCTTCTAAATATTTCTTGGGCATTATATTTTCATACTGAATTTATTTCCTATTACCTATTAAAATAAATCTTTAAGCCATGCAGGGTGATAATTGCTCATTTAATGTACAAAGTTGGAAACTGCTTATTTCAGAGCTTGAGATTCTCCACTAATCCTAATTGTCGATGATATTGGTAAGTGAATTAATGAGGCAAGAAGCTGTGAATAAACTGTGACATCCTAGGAATGCATCATATTCCCAGCCAAATATTGGGTCAGTAGCCAGTCATGAGCAGCAGTGCTATGTAATTACATTGGAAGAGACCAATGGCTCTCTATTTCTATTTACAATTTAATTCTTTCTTGCTAAAATGCATATTAGAATAACCTGTTCATCTTTTTTGCTCTTTTTTGGCAAAACAGATTGAGAAGAATAGCCTGTTCCCCGCTCTCTCTCTCTCTCTCTCTCTCTCTCTGTCTGTCTCCTAGGCCTCTGCCTTCTCCCCACCTTGTTTTAAAATCTCTTCTTATCATGAGTTTTTAAAGAGAATATAAAAGTATGCATTGAGTTGCTAACCACAAAGGTAGCAGTTCAAAACTCCTGGGACTCCTCAGAAGAAAGATGGAGCTTTCTGCTCATATAAGAATTTACTGCTTTGGAAACCCACAGGGGAAATTCTACTACATTCTATCAGGTGTCTGTGAGTCAGAACTGACTGGGTGGCAGTGAGTGAGGGATAGATTGTTTTAAAAAAATCCAGGACATTAGCTGCCAGTAAGCCCAGGAAACCAAACTAGATGAGTAGAGAAGGCATAAGAACACAGTCTATTATAATGAAATAATCTCAGAAACTGACCCTGGTCAAGTTCAAAGTCAATATAGATGAAGAGTTTTTGAATAAAATGGGCTGAGAAACAGTGTGATCTTAGTTAACCTAACTCCAAAGGATTCGGCCCCAATTCTAAAAATAGAGAACTGTCCAAAAATAATAACAGTATTTTGCTGGGAATACATGTTAGCTTAGTAAGGAGAAGATTGTTCTCAGTGCTTTGCTAATCCACTCTAAACTACCCGTCTGGATGCACTGAGGGACTTGGGGCAGTGCTGCCGAGGGGGCTGTGTCTATACTGAGGGCACAGCGCTGGATGAAACAAACCAACAGAGAACATAAAAATAGACTCACTGCCATTGCGTGGATTCTGAACCTTGGGGACCCTGTAGGCCTGAGTAGAACTGCACCTGTGGAATTTTGTGGCTGTAAATTTTTAGAGAAACAGAAAGCCTCATGGTTCTCTAGTGGATTAATTAGTTAGTGGATTCAAACTGCTGACCTTGAGGTTAGTACACTAACTTATAAACCTCCATACCACCATAGCTCCTTTACTCACTGCCATCGAGTTGATTCCAATTCATAGTGACCCTATGGGACAGGGTCGAACTAGCCTGAACCTCTAACTCGTTAGGAGAATAGAAAGCCTATTCTTTCTCCTACCAGGGCTCCCTAGGGCCGTAGAAATAGAGTCCTTTCTGGAACTACTTGCTCTCTAAACAGCCAAACCAAATAGTTCCACACCCTTGCCTTTGCACATATTGGTCCCCCTGTTCTAATTATCTGTCCACAAAGTCCAAGCCCCAAATGCGGTTCAGTGAGGATCTTCTTCAGTAATCCTGCTTTATTGTTGAATCAACAACTGCACTTCCCTCTCTGACACAACTGCTCTCAACTTCTAGTCTCGGTTGATATCCGAGAGTGATTTATGTTGAGCCACTCTCTTGAAGTGAGTTTGTGAGTTCTTTGAAGGCAGGGACTTGATCTGTATTATAAATATTATGATGCTAAAATGTAGTGGGCAGTGAATGAATGCTTGAATCAGACTTACATTGAGAGTTAAGTAAGCTCCTCTTTCTAAAAATCTAGAGTGATGTATTGAGTTTGTTCTTTATCTGGTTTCACTTAGGCCAGGGAGTAAGATGCCCTTGTTATTGTTGTTAGCTGCCATTGAAAGTTGATTCCAACTCAGGGGGAGTGAGAGGTGGAGACCCAAAGCCCATCTGTAGACAATTGGACATCCCCTCAGAGAAGGGTCACAAGGCAGAGACGAGTCAGTCAGGGTACAGTATAGCACAGATGAAACATAAATTTTTCCTCTAGTTCTTTAATGGTTCCTTCCCCCCACTATCATGACCCCAATTCTACCTTACAGTTCCAGCTAGACCAGAGAATGTACCCGGGTACAGATAGGAGCTGGAAACACAGGGAATCCAGGATAGATATAATCCCCTCAGGACCAATATTGAAAGTAGCGATACCAGGAGGTAAGGGGAAGGTGGGGGGAGAAGGGAAGAACAGATCACAATGATCTACATAGAACTCCCTCTCAGGTGGACAGACAACAGAAAAGTGAGTGAAGGGACACATCAGTCAGAGTAAGACATGAAAAAAAGAATAATAATTTATAAATTATCAAGGGTTCATGAAGGAGGGTGGAAGAAGGAGGGGGGAAAATGAGGATCTGATACCAAGGGCTCAAGTAGAAAGAAATGTTTTGAAAATGATGAGGGAAACAAATGCATAAATGTGCTTGACAGAATGGATGGATGGATTGTGATAACAGTTGTATGGGTCCCCAATAAAACGCTTGACAAAAAACAACAGTTGACTCCAACTCATGACAACTTATGTATGACAGGACAAAAGGATACATCAACCTTATGATTGCTACAACCTTGGAATTCATTGTTGTGGCTACTGTGCCAGTCCATCTCACCAAGAATGACTCTCTGTTTCACCAAACATGATGGCCTCTTCTACTGAGAATCACACGTACAGAAAAAATGATTGAACAGTGTTTCACTGGGATTCATACGACGTTTATGGGCTAATTTTTGGAAATCCAAAGCCACTGCCACAGAGTCACTTCTGACTCACAGTAACTTTACAGACCAGAGGCGATCGCCCCCTGTGCTGTCCAAGATTGTAATCTTTGCAGAAGCACATGGTCTCATCCCTCTTCATGGAAAGACTTGTGAGTTAAAACCACTGACACTTCAATTAACGACAGTGCTTAGCCCACTATGCTGCAAAGGTTTCTCATTTTCGGAAATAGATTGCTTTGGTGGCTTCATCTGCCTTTTAATATTCTCCGTGTTTTGATTTCATATTTGGGTTTATCTCTGTTGTATTTTATCATTGTTTGCAGCCTTCTTGATTCTGTTACGTGGTTTTCTATGTTTTTCAGAATAGAAACCCAGGGCAGTTGAATCTAGAGAAACACCTAGGGTAAGGGTTTTGGGGGTATGGTCGGAGGGTGGGGCGAGGATAAGGGGGAGCTGATATAAAAAGTTAAGGAAGGAAGAAAATGTTCTGAAACCGATTTTGGTAGTACAATCCTGCTTGATAGGATTGAACTATGGAATGGTATGATGTCTAAATTAGCTCCTAATAAAATGGTTGGGCAAACAAAGGAACAAAAACCTTCCTGACTTGTTGACTGCAGCCTGTCCTTTTTACAGCTAAGATTTAAGATATTTGCTTCCGTCCTATGTTATGAGGTGTTGTTTTATTTCTGCCCTTTTATTCTAGGATTTTAACATCTCTTTAATAAAATAAAAAATAAAATAAAAAGCATTAGCCACCCCCTAAAAAAAATCAGATTACCCTAAAACCCAAAACTGCATTGATCCCCTCTCTGTCTGTTCAACCCCCTGCAGTGTGGAGAGCCACATAGTCTAAAATGTCAGGCTGTGGCTCGTGAAGAACTAAAAATATAGCTCATGGATATTTAAAGGCCAAATCCTTGAAAAATATGTCTACCATTGTGTATTACAGACACCCCCCTCTACACACACACCTATTTAGTTTGTCAAATGCTTGGTGAGAAATATTTAGAAATGTTTTAAAGTCCTAGCTTTTAATTATATAAATTACTTGGAGGTTTTAGGTATATTTCATTAAAATCAGATTGGAATTTCGTTTTACTCCCAACCTATCGTGGGGCAGCGTGTTGCATAGAGTGGTAGTTAAGTCTTAAGACCACAGAGTCAGAAGGACATGGATTCAAACCCTGGATTTGTCATATTAAGATATTTGACAGCTAATTACATGACACTAAAGTACTGTAAATATAGCCATACTAAATAAACAACTTATTCCAGGCACAGCACATTGTAAGAATCCAATTTATCATCATTATTATCGATGTCCTCTATTACCAGAGCAACTTTCAAAATTTAGACTCTAAATAGATAAGCTTAGGAATTTGTTGGGAACTTTCATTCATCATCACCACGTGAACAAACTCTACCCTTTTGTTACCTGGTGTACCACTTGAGTCCATTCATAACGCAGTATGGATTGAACATCTTGGCTACCAAGCAATATTTGTTTTTAATCCCAATTTGCATCCTAATTTTTCACCATCTCAGATTTTATTATGATATTTATTAGGGAAATAAATAGAGAAAACAAGTTGTTTCATAAAAAGCATAAGGAGTTACCGTTAAGAAAGATTGAACTCCAGCCTTGCATGGCAGTAGAATGAACAAAATCTCCCAGCACAGAGCACAGCAAGTTCAGAGTGAGGTGACATAACACCAAACATTGAAAATCCATTTGCATTTCAAAATCTCCCCAGATAACTCATTCTGCTTTTTACCATACCAACATCAGGGAAGATAGCATATCTTTCTTTTGACAATATGTAGCAAATATAGTTTATGTCTTTAAGTCCAGAGAAGGAGCCTGGTGGTGTAGTGGTTACATATTGGACTAATGACCCTAAGGTCAGAAGTTCAAAACCAACAGCTGCTCAGTTCAAGAAAGATGGAGCTTTGTGCTCCCATCAATAGCTGCAGTTTCATAAACTTGCAGGATCAGTTCTACCTAGTCTAGGATCATTATCAGTAGGCATCAACTCGATGGCAGTGAGTTTTTTGAAGTCCAGAAAGGGCATACAAGAATATAGAAACAATAGCTAAATTAACAAAAGCCTTCCATAGAGATGAAAAGGTAAATGCAGTCCAAGAATTCTGTTTCTGGACAATTATTTTGAGATATACTCACAGATGATGTTGGATGGTCATGTTGTTCCATATGCAAACTTAGAGATTATTACACATAACAAAACACAGTGAGGCTCATAATGTCTAAATAGCACTGTGAAACCACCGTGAATATCAGAATGACTCATTTTATATGACACTACATGGGTAATGCCACGATTTAGCTAACATCACAGTTGTCTGGTAATTAAAATAATTAACTAGGGTGCTAAATGATATCAGAAAAAATACATTCCCGAAATATAATACAATGTTCTTCTTAGTTAAATCGATGATATTAACCTTTAGGTATGAATCAAGAGGCAGTTGTGCCAACAGAACAAAGAAATCCTTCATGGTTTAAAATCAGGAAAGGGGTACGTAGGAGATGTATCTTTTCACCATACATTTTCAATTTGCATGCTAATCAGAGAAATGGAACTATATGAAGAAGAATGTGGCATCAGGATTGGAAGAAGCCTTAACCACCTTCAAAATAAAGATGACACAAACTTGCTTTCTGAAAGTTGCTGAGGATCAAATATTGCAGCTTTCAACATGGATTACAACTTGGTGTAAATAAAATGTAAGTCCTCACAATTGAATTGTGTTAGGCCAGGTTCACTAGAGAAAAAAAATCCAGTGACACTCATATATGTGTAAGAAAGAGCTTTATATCAAGAAGTAATTATATATCAGAAAAAACATTCCAGCTCAGTCCAACTCAAGTCCATAAGTCTGATCCTGGTCCATAAGTCCCTCTTTAGCCACACAAAGTCACATGCATTTCTGCAGAATGCAGGAATATCACAGGTCGGTGGGTGCAAAGTCCCATGGATCCAATGGCAGTGGATGCATCTCCAGGGCTCTGGCAGTAACCAGCGTTCTCCAGCAGGATGGTGAAGGCAGTCAGAGCAGGGAGGTTCCCTTCTGAGAAAGCCACGCTTGCCAGGCATCACCTTCAGGCTGTGACCTGATTGACAGGCTAAACTCCACCCCTACTCTTTTATATATCTTCAAGTTGACACAAAATTATGTAATTACCACAGACAACCTCTTGTCAATATGACACCTTTACACACCTGGTTAGCCATACATAACTTTAAAACAAAGACAAGACTAAAATCATATCTGTACCTAACAAGATAAAACCAAAAATTGTACAACTGAAAATATGCCATCAGCATTTCAACATAACATTCCATAAGTGAACAAAACATAAATAGTCTATGCCTAACAATTGCAGTTATGTGAACACCCACACCATAATCCTATCAACATAATCCCCACCCATGAAAGTTTGTTATCCAGCAACTTCCTGTCTTTATCTTCCCCATTTTTGGTAACTGAATTTTATACTGCCCATTTACCATATATACTCGTGTATAAGCCGAGTTTTTTCAGCACATTTTGCATGCCATTTTTGTGGTAAAATTAGGTCCCTCGGCTGATAATCAGGTCGACATACTCAAGTATATACGGTATATCAACCCAGTGCTCTGAGGAGACAAGCATGTTCTTTGATGTGAAGAATTTTCATTCAAGTTGGAACCTTGTGAGTCTGCATCTATAAACCAAATCAAATCAGGACAGGCTGTCCATAAAGTTAGCAGCAATGTGCACCAATTTACCAATTCACAGGCACAGCAATGTGCACCAATTCACAGGCACCAAAAACTGATCTTCATCTGGTTGGGTTTCTGGTGGATTCAATGTGGGCCACCTCGCATAGCCTCATCATAGCCCATTGACTGCCTCGCCTTTTGACCATGGCTCCTTTCACCAATTCTCAACAACTCTAGCCCCTTTGGACTAGGTCATGTCATAGGTTCCGCACAACGCTTTAAACTTCAGACCAGCCAACCCACTCTCATCTCTCTTCCAGGTCCACCCGTGTCAGTGGTCAGATTCAGCCCATCTCTCTATTGCTGCATTTCTGTCACCTAGTGAGCATTTCACACTGCTCCTAGGCTCTCTTTAATGGTCAGTCCTAGAGAGAAGAGTTCTTTCACGGATCCAGATTTTTCCAGCTTCAGGAGCAAATATACAGTTCAAAAGTCAAAAGGCCAAATAGCTCCTTCCCCCCAACCCCCCTTAGTCTGCCAACAGCTCTCTCAGCAAGTCTCTTCAAATGCAAATGTCCTGAGCACTCAGGCACTGAATAGGGCTTATGATTTCTAAGTCTTCTTTGCAGATATTTCCTACTAACCCAGTTAACAGATCCAATTTAATGTCTGAAGGCTTACAAAATCTATTCACACTTCCCATTAATCATTTTATCACACATTATATAAATAATAGGTAGAAGAAATCGGTATAATCCTAGTACAGCTAGATCTTAAATATGATTATTAAAAACATAAAATTCAATCCTTTCTTATACTATCCCATTCATATGCAACATGGCCTTAGGCCTCTGGCTGCATCAAGCTAGGTCTAAGGCTTCTGTCAGCCATTTTGACTGAGCAGCATGGCCTCAGAGAAGTTCAAAGGACAATTTCATCCCCTGAATTCAAAATTTACATCTATCGCATTCATTTTAGCCATTTCAGACAGGAATAACCAATGACAATTTCTAGGAATCAAAACCTTCACTTCCTACATCCTTTTCAGATTGGACACCCAGCTAGCCAAAGAAGAAAAATTGTGATAAGGCTGAGGTTAGACAAGATTGGACACCCAGCTAGCCAAAGAAGAAAAATTGTGATAAGGCTGAGGTTAGACAAGCTTCCACTCTCCCTCTTCATGATTTGTTTCTCTAGTACCCCACTCCCGGTACCATAATGTGTTAGGGCAGATTGACCACAGAAACCAATCAAGTGTCATTCACATATGTGTAAGAAAGAGCTTTATATTAAGAAGTAATTGTATGTAAGAAAAACATCCCAGCCCAGTCCAACTCAAGTCCATAAATCCGATACTAGTCTGTAAGTCCCTCTTCAGACTCAAGAAGCTACATGCAATGATGCTGAATGCAGAAATGTCACAGGCTGATGGGTGCAAAGTCCTGTGGATCCAATGGCAGAGGACACATCTCCAGGGCTCTGGCAGCAACCATGGACTGGCAGCAGGAAGGTGAAGGCAGAGAGAAAGGGGGAAGTTCTCATGGCCCTCCTTATGAGAAGGCCAGACCCACAAGGCATCACCATCATTGACGGGCTAAACTCCACTCCTGCAGTTTTATGTATCTTCAAACGGACATGAAATTATGTAACTACCGCATGGACCGATATGTGGCATCATAACAAATGGAGAAGATTGAGGATGTCAAGCATTTTGTGTGGTTTGGGTCCACAAGGAATACCCATAAAAGCAGCAGTCAAGAGATCAAACGATGGGTTGCATTGGATAAATCTGCTGCATAAGACCTCTTTAGAGAATTGAACAGTAAGGAAGTTATTTTGAGGACAAAGTTACAACTGACCCAAGTCATGTTATTTTCAATTGCTTCATATGCACATGAAAGTAGGATATTGAATAAGGAAGACCACAGATTAATTGATGTGCTGAGTTTGAATTGAGGTGCTGACAGAGAATTTTGAAAGCACCATGAACTGCTAAAGGGAGAAACTGATCTGTCTTGGAAGAAGCACCATCTCAGTGCTCCTTAGAGGCACACGTGCTTTGGACGTGCTGTCAGGATAGACCACTCCCTGGAGAAGGACACCATGTTTGATAAAGTAGTGAGGCAACACAAGAGAGGAAAGCTTAAAACAGTGGCTGTAACAACAGGCTGAAGCATAGGATCAATTGTGAGGATGGTCCAGGAATGAGCAGTGTTCCCTTCTCTTGTATAGAGAGTCACTATGGATTGGAATTAACCTATCAGAACATTATCATTTTTGTCTACAAAAGAGGTTAGCAATAATTTTCTATTTGCTTCATGGAACAAGAGGATAGCATAAATGGATGTAAAGTACTTTGAAAAGTTATATGTATCAGGAAAATGGCAAGATATTGTTAATGGTTCTTAATACCTTTGACTATTCCAATCATAATCTGTAATCTGAAAATATTAGGCTAGTAGGGAAACAGATGAAAATAGTCTCACTTTCTAGGAAGGAGTTCATAAAATGTATCATCTGTAAGCTAAATGTAATTTCCTAGTATGCTTTCCTTTGTGATGTCAGTCTGCTTGGCTGAATGATTCAAGTTGTTGGAGAACTTGTCTATAGATGTGGGAGGAAGAGGAAAAGGAAAGGAAACGTGAAGAAGAAGCCACAAGGTCGAAGTGTTTAGGGCTATAACCTCTACTACATTTGGACACATGTGGTTCTTGTGTGATCTGACTCCCATTCTCTTTCCAACTTGTCTGATCCTGTCCCTTGCTTTCTGACCTCGCTTCAGGCCTAGAATCAGAGCACTTACCTTGCTCATCAGCTAAATGATCATGAGATCCCCATACATGTTTCCTGGTTGAGTTTTCACTCTTCTTGGCATCGATCAAACTTAATAATTTTATAAATAGGATAAACAACCTCTGTTACCTTGTCTGGGACTTCCACAATTTTAAAACTTAAAATCCTACATCTTGGGAACCACCTCAGTCTCAGGCAAACCAGAACAGTTGCTCATTCAATTATTAAGTTGTTTTAAAAGGAAGAAATTAAAAAGAGAAAAACCTATAGATTGAATAATTTTGGTGCTTATTTTTTATATACAAATAACATTTTAAAATATTACCTCTGTGGTAGTGATTAATGTAGACATAAAGAAACATATTTTTAAAATTAAGTCTGATTCACTCTAAATAACACATGTGAACTTTTGAGTGGTCAAGAGCTAAAATAATCGCTTCTATTACTTTTTGGATGCTCTTGGCAATTACATATCACAGAAAGCCAGTTGTCATTGAGTTGATTCAAACTCATGACAGCCCCTTGTGTGTCAGAATAGTACTCCGTAGGATTTTCAAAGGCTGGGTTTTGGGAAGGAGATTGCCTTCCCAAAGGAAGGCCTTTCTTCTGAGATGCCCTTAGGTGAACTTGAACTTTCCCCCTTTTGTTTAGCAGCCCAAAATGTTGATTGTTTTCACTCCTCAAAGATTTTTAGTACACATTGTCACCACTGTGCTGTCTATGTGTACTTATGTCTGTACCAGCACAGGTCGTATGGCATATATAATAAGGAAGCAATAGTAAACATGAAAAAGTAAAAGGAGGGAGAAACAAAGAGTGTTATTGAAATCGCTCGGAGTCAGTTACGATACCAGCATCTGCAGCATGCAGTCTCAGAGGGGAATGCTTCCGGGAACCAAAGGCTTTGCCTGACAATAAGGAAGAGCTGGTGTCGTTCCAGAGACCATGGTGAATGTGATTCTTTATTATTCAGTCTGTGTTCCTTGTATAATTGAGGATTCTATAAACTCTCACTGCCATGGAATCCATTCTGACTTACAGTGACCCTGAAGGACAAGTTAGAACTATCCCTGTGAGTTTCTGCAAGTGTAGCTATTTCCAGAAGTAGAAAGCCTCTAAGTTACGTTTTACACTGTGATGCTTATAAAGGAATAATGCTTATTTTAGAATGCTGACCACATTTTTTATCTAATGTGGTAAATTGTAGGCACTTCAAGTATTTCAAACTTATTAATTTTCTCTCATACTTTCTTTGTTCTGCGAATCTCATTCACAATTCAATGAATAAAACTTATAAATTAAAATTTATACAAATGTTGACTGGTTGAGAAAGTTTGAGAAAACATGGAAGTTGCTTTAAATTTTTATATATTCTGTTATAATACATTTTAAAATGTTTCACTATAAGGTGAAAAGGCAATTTAAGAATGTGGAAAATTATATAAGAAATTGGTTACAATTTCCAAACTGTTTAAACCAAACCATAAATGACTCACACAACAGATTTTTAAAGTTCATGAAAAAAAATGGAATTAAAAGATACTGGAATTTACAGACATCAAAGTAAAACCCCAAACTCTTATGGCCATCAATGAGGGAATTGGGACAAACCTAAGAATTCTGGCACAGGGAAAACACAGGCTATTGGAAACAGGGAGGACACAAACACAGAGGAGTCACAAATAGAAAAGTGGGGTGTACTGAAGATAACACACCTGTGCACATCGAAAGACTTTGCCAAGAGAGTAATAAGAGCACCCACAGACTGGGAAAACATCTTCAACAATGACACATCAGATAAAGGCTTTATTACTAAAATATACAATACTCTCTTATCCTACAACAAGAAAAAAACAAAAAGCCCACTGAGGAAGTGGGTGAAAGACCTGAACAGAAGTTTCACAAGGAAGGAAATCCAAATGGCCAATAATGTTCCTGATCATTAGCCATAGAGAAACGCAAATCAAAACAACTATGAGATACCACCTAACACCCTCAAAGATAGCCCAGTTCAAAAAATTAGAAAGCAACAAGTGTTGGAGGGGCTGCTGGTAGACCTGTAGATATGTGCAACCACTATGGATATTGACTTGGCAATATCTAAAACAGATGGAAGTCAAGCTGCTATATGATTTGGTAATTTCCCTATTGGACATATACCCAGAAGAAATAAGAAACAGACCAAGACCAGACATCTGCGCTCCAATGTTCATCATGGTGCAGTTCACAATTGTAAAGAACTGGAAACAATCTAAGTTTCCATCAATTGACCAGTGGATTAAAAAAACTCTGATATATACATACAATGGAGTACTATGCAGCCCTAAAAAGCAGCTACAAACACATGAAACACATTGCCTCATTGGAAGAGTTGGAGGAAATTATGCTAAGTGAAGTTAGCCAAGCACAAAGGGACAAGTACAACATTCCACTAAGGTAAGCTCGAAAAATACAATGAGCACATAGGATAAGCTACTTCATGCATAAATCTGGGGTCGAGGTACAGGCACTTTGGCAGGGGTCTGACCGAACTCAGGGATGCAAATGACAGCCAACCTAAAAAGAGGGGAAAAGAGAGGGGGCAGAAAGAAAGGGTGAAAGAAGAAAGAAAAAAGAAAATGAGGGTGATGGGGAACAGGGCACTAATAGACCCTTGGGCAAGATATTGCTTATGTCTCCACAGGAAAGGGAGAGAGGGACCAGACCCCATCCCAGAACGTCAAGCTTTTAGGGCAATACACTGGCATGGAGCAGCAAACTAACAGAAAGGCCCACAGGGCTGGGCCAAGCTGAGCTAGGTTAACCCCCTCCCCAGAAGAAGGCAATGCAGAGAACAACACTGAATATATAGCTCGGGGAGAGAGGCAGGCCTGTCCAGACCACACAGGAGGGAACTAAGAGGAAAAGAGAGTGGGCCTCATCATGGCCCACCAAGCTCCAGGGACAACATCCTTGCTCGTAGCAGCCAGTACACAGAGAGGACTGTCGGGCCGGCCCCACCACAAGATACGACGTTCCCTCACTGACCCCATAGTGCTACGGTGGACAGCACTGGAGACATTGTGGGGAAAGTGTACCTGGTCTGCCCCATACACAGTGGGGTGAATTGAGAAGGGAGTGCAATGGATGGGGCAGCAAGGGGAACAAAGTAACCAAGCCCCCAACTGACTCAGGGGACAGACAGGGCTTGATCGGAAAACATACATAAGGGTCAGCAGACAGACTTGGAATTACCTATTGGGAGTTTTCTCCTGTTCTGGTTGGTTTTGTTTGTTTGTTTTATTAGGTTTTGTTGTTCTTTTTATTTCTCCCCATGTCTACCTACATATGATAGGCAGGACGAACAATCCTGAGGAGAAAACTACAGGACTGGTGGTTCTGGGGGCACGGGGAAGGGGAAGGGGAGGAGGAGGGGAAGGGGAGCGGGGATACAACAAACTAAGAGAGAGGGAAAAACAAGAGATCTAAAATTGATGGTGAAGAGGGCATATGCCCAGTGGGGCTTGATCAAGAACAATGTATCCAAGAGGAAATACTGAGAGCTGAATGGAAAGTGAGCATGATAGTGGAATAGGAGGAAGGTGAAAGGAAACAGAGGAAAGAAATAGGAGGCAAAAGCTACTTATAGAAGTATAACTATAGGCATGTATATATGTAAATATATTACTTTATAATGAAAGGGACAGGGCCAATGTACACATATTCATATAAGTATTAAGAAAGCAGACAGACTTTGGGCATCTATTCAAGACCTCCCTTAACACAAGAACACTTTGTTTTGATAACCTGGCACTCTGACACTCCTCTTCCGGACACGATCACTGAAGACAAAATGGGTGCATATGCAAACGTGGTGAAGAGAGCAGATGGTGCCTGGCTATAAAAAAATATAGCATCTGGGATCTTAAAGGGTTGAAGTCACACAAGTGGCTATCTAGCAGGGAAGCGACTAAGACCACATGGAAGAAGCACATCAGCCTGTGTGATTATGAGGTGTCAATGGGATCAGGCAACAGATATCAAAAGATCCACAACAAACAACTATATTAATATGAAAGAGGGGGGTTGGAGTGGAGACCCAAAGCCCATCTGTAGATAATTGAATATCCCTTCCTGAAATGGCATAAGGAAGGGATGATTCAACCAAGGTGTAGTATAGACCGATGAATCACACATCATTCCTTCCTGAATGCTTCCTTCCCCTAACTACCAGGACCCAGTTCTAACTTACAAATCTGCCTAGACCGGAGAACACACACTGGTACAGATAAGAGCTCTCAACACAGGGAAGTCAGGAAAGATAAACCCCTCAGGAACAGTAATGGGAGTAAAGAGATCATGAGGGTAGGGGCATGGTCAGGGAAGGGGAAGGGTGAGAAAAGGGGAAACCATCATAAGATAGGCTATATAGCCCACACCCATGCCACAAACGGGATGAATAATGGAATAGTGGGTAAAGGGAGACAAATGACAATGTAAGATATGAAATAACAAAAACAATATATAATTGATAAAGGATATAGGAAGGTGGAGGGGGGAGGGGGAAAAAGAGGAGCTTATATCAAGGGCTCAAGCAGAAAATGTCTTGGAACTGATGATGGCAACATACAGATATGCTTGATAGGATTGATGTATGGAATGTTATAAGAGCGGTAAGACCCCCAATAAAATGATGGGGGGGGGAGATAATGGAATTTTTTCTGCAAACATTTTGAAGCCCTTGCATATTTGTTTTTTCTAATATCCATATCTTTTTTATTCAGTGAGTGAATGATTAACAGCAAAATGTTTATTAATTGTTGACTTACTTGTTTTCTGATTAGAAAATATTTGAGATTCACACATATTAATAGTAATAATATATACTGATGTGTATTTTAAATTACTAAAGACATTTCTTCTTTAATTTTGCCTTAAACAAGACAATAAGAATAATGTATTGCACAACTTTTTCATATGTTTAAGTTGTTGTATGATATGTGAATTATAGGTCAATAAAACGGTTTAAATTTTTATAAAAAGAATAAAGCAAAAAATCTGTTGAGGGGAAGGAGTACTCATGCTTTCCTAAAACAGTCCGTGACCTGCAGGCTGCGCTGTGCTATGCTCTTAAAGTGCCCCGAAGCTTCACTTCCTGCTCTCCTGTTTACTCAGCGGCTAGCAAGTACGTCTGCAAGGATTGAAGAAGCCCCTGTGTGCCAAGCTACACAGCCGGCGCTTAATGAAACAGTGTTCTGTTATCTTGGGAGAAAAAGCAGGTAAGCGGTTGACTTGCTGTAGCAGCAATCTACATCCTCACACTCTCGCTCAGAGGAACTTAACCTTAATTACTGTGAGGGGGGTTTGCCGAGCCTGGTATGATCAAACCCACCTCTTTCCCATATAGATATGTATATAGGCTTTTGCGTCCCAGACCTGTTATTTCTAGCTGCTGGCACTGAGAACAAAATCTAATCATGATTTAATTATTTGTTTCCCACAAGTGTTACCATGTTTATTCTATCCTGGGCTGGCCTGGATGGAAGGAGACCTTTTGTCTGGTTCTGTTGTTCCTGTCTCCTCATGAAAAGGACCGTAAGCAAAGTCTAGTGAGGATAGTCCATAACCCAAACCCAACTCAGTCAGCCCAAACCCAAGCCCACTACTCTGGACTCAAATCTGACGCAGAGTGACCCTGTACAGGGTAGAACTGCCCCGGGGGCTCTGAGACTCTAACTCTTTAGGGAATAAAAAGCCTTACCTTTCTCCCATGGAGTTGCTGGAGGTCGCCAACTGCTGACCCTGTGATTAGCAGCCCAGTAGATAACCACTCTGCCCTCAGGGATCCTCGTGAGCAATATGAAGCATCACCTTTCTCCCACCGAGTTTCTGGTGGGTCTTCAACTGCTGCCCTTGTGATTAGCAGTCCAACACACAACCATACGATGCCACCAGGGTTCCTAGAGATGACGAGAGAGGCAAAACACAGATCCAAGCACAAGCATGCACAGATGCTGGGATTTTGAGAAAAGCAAATACTTCTTTCCACTTGCTGAGATGCCTCTAAAGTCCTCCTTTCAGGAGAGCGACGGAAAGATTCAAAGCTAAAACTGTAAGGAGGATGTGGACCCTGAAGGGAGGTAGACACATTTCCAGGTGGCTTGGGGTCACTGAAGAGGACACGTTGTCCTCTAATAGCCCTTCTGTTTCTATTTTGTCAGTGGGTAGCTTAAACTGTGTCCTTTGAGAATCACAACTGCACAAGATTACCAATTTGGAGCTAACGGAATACCAGCTGCTATGAGTTTGACGCTAACTCATGGAGGCGCCATCTGTTTTGAGTAGAACTCTCTTCCATGTGATTTTCAGTGGCTGATTTTGTTTTTCAGTTAAATTACCAGGTCTTTCTTCCAAGACGCTGCTGTTGTTGTTATCGTTAAGTGCCAATTCTGACTCATAGCAATTCCACACACAACAGAAGGAAACACTGTCCGGTCCTGTGCCATTTTCATCACTACGTTTGCGTTTGAGCGGCTTATTGGAGTAACTGTGTCAGCCCATCCTTGAGGATATTCGTCTTGCATTAACTGTCCACTTTACCAAGCACGCTGTCCTTCCGCAGGGACCAGGCCCCCAGCAACATGTCCCAAATCGAAGACTCTAGATCAGCGGTTCTCAACCTGTGGGTCGCGGCCCCTTTGGGGGATCAAATGACCCTTTCACAGGGGTCACCCGCTTCATAACAGTAGCAAAATTACAGTTATGAAGTGGTGATGAAAATAATTTTGTGGTTGGGGGGGTCACCACCACATGAGGAACTGTACGAAAGGGTCACAGCATTAGGAAGGTTGAGAACCACTCTGGGTTAGCGGGGAAGTGGACTCCTTGCACCACTCTACAGATGAAGGAAGATACACCTGTTTGATTTCACTGAGCTATTTTTTGTCTTGAATAATGCCTTGATCTACTGGATGATAAAAACACGAGCCAGCTTTTTTTCATTGTCTTTAACAGCTTTAATTTGAGGGAAATGTTATTCACTCTACAATGAAGGGGGAATTTGATCAATTTAGAAATTGGCAGTGCCTTTCCGATGACTTTTTTTACTTTGTCGCTGTCGTGGTGATTCCATTGACACCAAACACTAGGCCATCTCGGCTTTGCTACTCACTTACCTGAGGGGAGAAATGCCTACTACATTGATTTACTCAAGTCTGTTCTATTCTGACACCAGCAGTTGGTCACACTGCTGCCCCTGTGCCCTGTGCTCTGTCCCTGCCGTCCTTTGCTGCTGTGAGGGTAAATGTCTTTGGGATTGCTTCGTAAAACAGGCGCCAGTGTCAAACATCATAGAGAAAAGTACTGTGAAGCTGCGTGGAGAATCAGCTGAAGGGCTCAGGTTACTGGTGGTTAGTCTTATTTGGTTTGTGCTCTGTAGCCGACTCAGATTCAGTAGTTTTGTGTGCTTTTTGCCATTATCATTTTGGCCAACCTGGAAAATTTGTGGACCTTAAATCCCACTTTTCTCTTAAGTTCTAGAATTGTTTTCTATCTGTGTATAGATAAAAACTTCTAATTTTATCCAGGAAGTGCTTGATTTCCTGTTTGTCTTATAGGTATACCTGCATATATCTATATGTATATATGTCTTATATCTACCTATACACATATATCTTATATGTATATCTACATATATATATCTCCCTTTGGTAAATAGAAAAAATATAGAGAGAGAGCAGGAAACCCTCTTGAGAGAAATGTAATGAAATTGTATATAATTTTTGGTATGCCATACAGTTCTTCTAAGAACAGATGTGGTTAAGTTAAAATCGAACACCTTATCATTTGATCTCCCTTTTGACTCATTTTAAAGTTGTTCTAGTTTTCACTATTTTCTGTATTCTTTTCAACTGAGGTTTTTCTCTGTTTTATTTTCTTTTTGTTGTTAGCTTTTTTGACTCTTCGTTTCTTGTTTCTGTTTGCTTTTTGGTAGATGAAATCCCAGATGGGTGACTCTATAGAGGGAGTGCAGGATTAATGGTTAATTGGGGGCACAGCAAGGGTTTAAGGGAATGGGGAACTAATAATAGGAAGTACAAGAGAGAAGAAATGTTCTAAAATTGATGGCCGTAATGATCGTACAGCTCTTCTTGATATGATTGAATTATCGAATTGTATGATATTCGGATTATGTCCCAATAAAGCTGTTTATTTAAAAAGTTGCATGTAAACTCTATTCAGTAATATCTTTATGTGCTTGGAGGCTCTTTTCCATAAACATCCTTTATAAAGTAGCTTTAGTAAACTATTGTAAGTGGTTTAAACTATTCTATTTAGGCAGAACTGTATATGTATTGAAGTCTGTGGTTTTAATTATAAAGATTCTTAGAGGGTGGGAGAATAAATAACTGTGGTTTGTAGGATGGCTTTTATTCTTTTATTTACCAAATAGTTATCTATGGCCTGTCTGCCATATGCCAGCTGCCACGCAGTTCTTCAGTTGCTCACTCTGTTGAATGTGCCTTATGAAATAATGAGGCACGATTTGTAGAAAAATTTCGCTTTAAGACCAATCAAAATAATGAAAACAGCACTTGGTTTCTGTTCAGTTATACGCAAAAGTTAAGTTTACTTGTTTTATTTTAAAATTCAATTTATTGGTTTCTCTCACACAACAGCCAGGAAAAATGTTCAGTTTGTGTTGCCATTTATCAGTCTGACCTTAGTGAATATCAAGGTGAATTAGGCCAGTAAGTAAAAGGAAATCAACATTGTACACATATATTACTTCTTCCAAGACAGATCTCTCTCTCTCTCTCTCTCTCTCTCTCTCTCTCTCTCTCTCTATATATATATATATATATATATATATATATATATATACACACACACACACACACACACACATTCACACATATAGATACACACACATATTCATATATAAAGAAATATAATGCATATATAGATATACGTTAACTCATGAATGTTGTTACCTGTGGTTGAGTTGGCGATCCTATACAAAGCACTGCTGAATTCTGGTCAGCTGTGAATCCAACCATTGTCATCTATAAAGTTTTGATAAACTAATTTTTAGAAATGGATTTTCAGGCCTCTCTTCTTAGTCTATCTTAATCTTAAAATTCTGCATCTTGGCACCATCCAAGCACCTACTACCAAAGGGGTGTGGCTGGGCATGAAGTGTGTTGGTTGATAATTGAACAAGCTCTCCCCAGGGAAAGGTGAGAATTCTACTATTGAACGACCACTGCCCCCAGATGCATGTACAAGTAATCCCCGGTATAGGATAGTGAAGTAATAACAAACTACACGAACAATTTTTTTTTAAAACATCTGATCTTTGGAAATATGTGTTATTTACATATCAGCAAATGTAAGTAAGGTTGTTGTTATTCTCAGACATTCACTTCTAGATGGTCAGTGCTATGATCTATAAAGAAACAAATAATTAGGCAACAATAATTAATTTTCTTTTAAAATTAGGTATTTCGTTTAAATCAGACTGCCATACAATAGGGTTATTGGAAGGAACACAGGCTTTCTAACATATCTAACAAAATGTTCACAGTGGTGATTTCATATAGCTTAAATATGACATAATAAATTCATGTGTAAAAAAAATAAACTAAGGTAAACTTAAAATTATCAACTCAGGAATATGAGTAGAAAAGTGTGTCAATAAATTTTTACTTTTCATTTTCCACATATTTCTGATACTTATATTTATAGTATGATTTATACTATACTATAGTGTATACTATACTAAACTGTAAATACAATATAGTTTATACTATAGTATAGTTTATACTGTAAACATATACTATACTATATATTTATACTATATATAAAAAGCAAATACAAACAATTAAGACATTCAAAAACCAAAACATATTGCACACATTTTATTATTTTACTACGTACTTAAATATAATAAAAAATAAAAGAGAGAAATGGTAATTCAAGCGAACATGCAAACAGGCTTTGCTAGAAAAGAACCCTTGTGAAGTGAATGTTGTCTGGGCTACAAAGAACAGCCATGGCCTTTGGCAGTTTCCCTGGCTGTGATTTCTGTGTTTTCAATGCTGGTCACACAAAGGCGTTTGACCAGCAACCGAATGAATATGGGCTCTTGTTTCCCATTGTTGCGGTATTTGCTGACTCTTGCTTTGGGCCTTACAGAGAACTTTATGAGGTTTGGGAATAAAAAGTGACATTTATGCCTCCCGCTGGAATTTCCATGTACCAAGACCTTGCCAGCCCATAGAATGAATCATAGCTTCAGAGAATTGTGGGAGCCATTTTGGAGATAGCCGCCAAATTAACGGATGCCATTAAAAATAGCTCTGGCACTCTGAAAAATGAATTGCTTATTTTAA
>NW_022111324.1:89536897-89538333 GCF_000313985.2 Echinops telfairi
CAAGATCATCTGACATCAGCAATGCTCTCCTTTTCTACACATCCTCTTCTGAATCCGGCCTGAACCCCCACCACTACCTGTCAATGTACTGATGCAACCGCTGTTGGATTATCTTCAGCAAAATTTTACCTGCATGTGATATAAAGGATATTGTTCAATAATTTGAGCATTCTGTTGGGTCACCTTTCTCTGGAATGGGTACAAATATAGATGGATCTCTTCCAGGCAATTGATCACATAGCTGTCTCCCAAATTGCCTGACATAGATGAATAAGTGCTTCAAGCTCTTCATCAACTTGTTGGAACATTTCGATTGATATTCCATCAATTCCTGAATTCTTGGTTTTGGCTAATGTTTTCGGTTAGTTTGAACTTCTTCCATCAGTAACTTTGGATCTTGCCCATATGCTATCTCCTGAAATGGAATGCTGACTAGTTCTTTTTGGTACACTTAATTTGTATTCTTTCCATCTTTTCCTGCTTCATTCGTAAAACCTTTCAAGATTTCAACTCAAAGCTTGCACTTTTTCATGAGTTCTTTAAGTTTAAGATATGCCAAGCCTATTCTTCCTGTTTGATTTTCTAATTCTAGATCTTTTTACATTCCACCACAATATTGGGCTTTGTCTTCTTGAGCTGCATTTTGAAATTTTCTGTTCAGCTCCTTGACTTCATTTCTTCCCTTTGCCTTAGTTCAGAGTGTCTTCTGAGACACAAATTTTCTTTCTTTTAATGGCCTTTTGCTTTCTTCATGAATGATGTTCTTGATGTCCTTCCATAGCTCATCAGGTCTTCTGTCATTAGTGTTGGATGTATCAAATCTGTCCTTGAGATGTTCTCAAAATTCAGATGGGATTGACTCAAGGTCATATTTTGGCTCTCATGAACTTGTTTGAATTTTCTTCACCTTTAACGTGAATTTCACCATCAGCTCTGGACCTAGTTCTGGACCTAGTT
Source organism: Echinops telfairi (assembly GCF_000313985.2). Taxonomy (NCBI): domain Eukaryota; kingdom Metazoa; phylum Chordata; class Mammalia; order Afrosoricida; family Tenrecidae; genus Echinops; species Echinops telfairi. Next base: position 89,537,855 of record NW_022111324.1, read on the forward strand.
TCAGCTGCCAATATTGAACTTCTCCATGGTCTCTTCCTACAGATGTAGTCAATTCAATTTCTGTATATGCCATCTGGAGAAGTTCATGTGATAGCTGGAAAAATATATTTTTCCTTCCTCATTGTTTTCAACTTTTGCATTCCAATATCAATAATTATCAATGCACCTTGATTTCATGTTTGTTCAATTTCCAATTGAAAATGTTGGTAGAACTCATGAATTTCTTTATCACTAGCTATAGTGGCTGGTGCATACATTTGAATAATACTGTTGATTGGATTTCCTTGTTTACAGATAGTTATTATCCTATTACAGACAACATTGAACTTCAAGGTACATCTTGAAATGTCCTTTTTGACAATGAATACAATGCTATTTCTGTTGATTTTATCATTACAAGCATAGTAAACTCTACATTTTTTTAATTTGAAATGGTCAATATCAGTCCATTTAAATGCACTCACACCTAGGTTATTGAT
>NW_022111324.1:89540910-89542422 GCF_000313985.2 Echinops telfairi
GCAGAACCCACATCTGATCCGGTGGCTCCCCTCAAAGTCACAGCCTCCTTAATGTCTGCAGTAGCCAAGAAACATAACCTAAAACACAGGCACGTTAACATTGTTCGGTTCATCTTTATCTCCTTTCAACTTTTCTACTTTTGAGCAACTGGGAATAGTGTCATATATTTATTTATATTTGCAATACAAAGGCCAACGCATTTCAAACATGATGAATGGGACTGCACATCAACAAAGTTAGGACTACACTACTGTAATAGATTCACCCCTTTGGGCAGATGTAAGAGAAGGAGGGTTGCTACACCGACCCTGCACCTCTAGAAACAGAGAAGCTTCTTGGAGGTCTGGATGTGACAGGCCTTTAGAGGAACCAACTCATAATAAACCCAGGATTTTACTACCAACCAATGGAAGACAGGGTGAATCCACTCAGAAGTGCCTCCGAAGAAAGGCCTGGACATCTATTTCCCAAAAATCAGCTGCAGCTCCGATGGAGCACAGTTCTACTCTGACACACATGTGGTCTTCATCAGTCAAAGGTGACTTGATAGCAACTAGTTTACTGGCAATTAATGTAACAAACTTGTGATTTTTTTTTATAACTAATTTGTTGTTTATTTTTTTCTCAATAGCCTATGTCTAATTTTATCCTAAATAATATTGTCTCATTTGCTTATTGTCTCTGCTTTGCTATGTTTACGTTGCCTGGAGCCCCGGTGGTGTAATGGTTACACATTGAGCTATGGTCCACATGGCCAGCAGTTCGAAACCACCAGCCACTCTATGGGAGAAAGACTGGACTTTCTACTCCTGTAACCAATAACAGTCTCAGAAACCCACAGGGGGTCACTGTGAATTGGCATCAGTTAGATGGGGCAGTGGGTTTGATTTGGTTTGGTTTGATTTGGTTTCAAAGCACAGTTGTCTCTTTGAAAAGTCAGCAAGGAGCAGGGCTAATAACAACACCACCCCTGAGGTCGTGCACTACCCCTTCTTGTTTCTCCTTTCCTGCTCACTGGCTCCACCCTGTTTCTGTTCATTCATTAGAGGGTGCTGCTTTTTTGCTGCCAAGGTTTTATTTTTCACCCTTGTGTACTCTATTCCTATTTATTGCCATGGATACTCATTCAGTAGGATTCCGTGATGACAATGCCTTGACACTGGGAAGATTAATGACTCAATAATCTTCAACACAAGATAAATGTGAGGTTAAATGATTGTACCAATTGTTTCTTTGAGAACGGGTGGAACATCTTGTTATACTCAGCACTGGTGTGTGTAGCCTTTGTGATTACATTGAGATGGTCTAGTATTCCATTATTTTTATAGTGATGGATACATTAATATTATTTCGTTTTTTCCTTTAACATTGTTTCCAAGGTACAAATTATAAATTATGTTCCTAGATTACTGTATCCTGTGATTAATGAATAAGTTATTAATAAGAAGGCATTATGATGGATGTAGCTGTTCATCTAATGATTAGACACTGACTGCATCTAGTCACTAAAA
>NW_022111324.1:89543476-89545590 GCF_000313985.2 Echinops telfairi
ATGAAAAAGTCTCCAGGCTTGTATCATGTCCTCTGATTCCTTAGCCTACCCTAGTCTTTGTGTAGGGCTTATCTTCTCCTCTTTGTTTCCTTTAGAGGTTAAAAATACAAAGAAAAAAATACTTTTTACTCCCAACAAAGAAGAAATTGATCAGGTTACTTAAAAACTTCCAACAACAAAATCTGGGCCTAGACAGCTTAATTAGCAGATTCTACCAGTCAGAGGAGAGCTGACACCCATTCTACAACTACTATAGAATATAGAAAACGGTGGCAAACTCCCAAATTCATTTTATGAAGTTATAACCCCAAACTAGACAAAAACATCACCACGTAATCACATCATCAGAATAGAAAATTATAGCACAATATCCCCCATGAACAGAGATGCAAACATTCTAAACAAAATCCTAGCAAATGGAATCCAATGATATATTTAAAAAATACATCATAACTAAGTGCTGCCCATATCAGGTATGAAGCAATGATTAAGCACTAGACAAATAATCAGTATAGTCCATCACATACATACAACAAATACATACATACAATAAATGAAAAGAACCACATGATCATATCAGTGAACACAGAAGCATCTGCAGTAAAAATGCCCAACCGAGGAATTGAAAGGGCACCCCGCCACAGAAGAAAGGGCATACCCGCAACATCAACAGCTCTGCAGGGGGAGTAACTGAAAGCTCTCCCCTGATGAATGGGAGACAGCCAAGGGTTTCCTTTCTCACCACTCTTATTCACTATTGTGCTGGAAATAAGAAAGAGAAATCAAAAATATCCTTATCAGCAAAACTCTATTTGCAGATCATATGGTTCTACACATTAAAAAAATCCCCAATACTAGGCAAGAATATTATTGGACCTAATCAAAAGAGTCAGTAAAGTGACAGGGTCCACAACTAGTACACAAAAATCAGGAAGGCTCCCTTAGTCAATCACAACATCACAAACCACAATCACAACGATTGCCAGAGGCAATTAGTATAGAATGTCAGCAAACCCTCCCCAAGATTTATAAATTACCACACCCAGACTAGAACGTAGATAATAATAACTTGGTTGAAAGAGAAGGCAATATACAAGAAGAGGGAAGTTAGGAGAAAACATGGTGGAGGCAAGGGAAAACACCGGGACGTTTCGAGAGTTAATGGCAACATAGACAAACACTTCTATACACACAGTCTTGCAAGAACTGTAATCTGAGTAGATGCTTGGATAGACACACAGAGTGAACAGGTGTGGGAGGAAGAGTGGGAATATACACACATATACAGTTTGGGCCAAAGATGTTTATATATGTGTATTTTCCTGTGCTGCATATCTCAAAGTGGTGAAGGGTATAGAAGCAAAGTTATGAAAACTTCTTAGACATAACTAAATACCTTGAGGAAATGAGTCACTTAATTGTGGGAATCAGGGCCATAGTTTGTAGGAACATTAAGTTCAATTGCCATAACATAGCTCACAAAGACATTTTACATCCAACTCCGATGGGTAAGCAACTAGGGTCTGACTATTGGTCTCTCCCTATTTAAAGAGAAGAAAAGTGAGGAACATTGAGAGACACTTGGAAACAACGAGCCCAGTCCACTAATAGACCAGGCATACATCAGTGCCCACAGCCCTGAGACAGCCCTGAGACCAGAAGAACTAGATGGTGTCCAGCTGCCATTACTAACTTCTCGGAAGAGAATCACATTAGAAGATCTCCTATAGAGTGATATAGGAAACTGTGGGACAATACTCAAAATCATAAAGGACACCAGACTTACTGAAACTAGGGAAACAACCAAGAATGCAGCCTCAGTCACCCTCAGGTTTGAAACAGAATTCATCCCTGTGGCTCAATTTTCATCTAAACAATACACAGGCCTAGAAGCAATAACGATGGTAGGTACTCCTTAGAATAATCAACCATTTAAGATCAAAAGAGCAACATTTACCAAAGGACAAATGTCAGAGGGTTAGGAAAGGAGGAATGAAAACTAAACATAGGGAGGAAGTGGGATAAGTGATTTGTAAAATGAATAATAATATTGGGGGATTATAATGGATGAGTTGAAACAAAAAATGTGTATGAATTATTTAATGCAAAATCGA
>NW_022111324.1:89546531-89548924 GCF_000313985.2 Echinops telfairi
CCAGTTGAGGACATCTTGCCAAAGGCATCAGGTCCAACTAACTCACCTACTTTTCAAGTAGCTGGTGAATGTCTACCTTCCGTCAGTTGGTACAACCCATGTGGCTCTTGTTATTAGGACCCAACAGGTCAGTTCGCACTCATAGCGACACGATGTGCAACAGAACCTGTGCCATCTTCACAGTAATGATTATGTTTGAGCCCATTTACTAAGTGTCAGCCACTGTGTCGACCCCTCTTGTCAAAGGTCTTCCTCTTTCTCATGGCCCCACTACTTGACCAATTATGATGTCCTTCTCTAGGGACTGGTCGCTCCTGAAAACACATCCAGAGTCCAAGTATCACCATCTTTGACCCTAATGAGCATTCTGGCTGTTTTCCTGCGAAGGCGGATTTGTTTGTTCTTTGGCAGTCCATGGAACTGTCAATATTCTTTGGCAACACCATAATTCAAACTCATTGATTCTTCTTTGGTCTTCCTCATTCAATGTCCAACTTTCACAAGCATATGAGGCCATTGAAAATACGATGGCTTGGGTCAGGCACACTTTAGTCCTCAAAGTAACCTCCTTTTCAACACTTTAAAGAGTTTTGCAGCAGATTTACCCAATGCAACTCATATTTCGATCTCTTGACTGCTGCTTCAATGAGCAATGATTGTGGATCCAAAGAAGGCAAATTCCAAGCTTTTCTTTGTTTACCATGTTACCTACTGGTCCAGTTGTAAGGATTTTTATTTTCTTTGCATTGATTTGTAATCTATACTGAAGGCTGCAAACCTTTATCTTCATCAGCAAGTGCTTCAAGTCCTCCTCATTTTCAGCAAGGTTATATCTTCTGCATATCTCAGGTTGTTAATAAGCCTTCGTCCAATCCTGATGATACATTCTTCTCCATGAAGTCTAGCTTCTCTGATGATTTGCTCAGCATGCCGTTTGAATAAGTATGGTTAGAGGATGCAACCCTGACACACACCTTTCCCCATTTTAAGCCATGCAATGCTCCTTTACTCTATTTGCACAGCTGCCTTTTGATCCATATACGGGTTCCACAGAAGTACAATGTAGTATTCTAGGATTCCTACACAGAACTATTTCCAGTCTATACATCACTGAATTTAATGTAGAGGCACTTAACACATATTTGAAGAATTCTTGAGCATATTAATTTAATATATAAAAAAGTGGCTACATGCATTCTTATTAAATTACTTAAACTTGTATAATAGGCATATTTATTTCATTTTATAAATAATAAAGTTGGCAAAAAATATTATTTGATATTTGATAGAACAGAGATTGGAATTTATATATTTTAAATTCAGTCCAATGATCTTTTCTACCATACCACAGTGCCAATCCATAAAATTTAAAATGTATCAGTCATTTAAATACACAAGGTGGCTTCAAAAAGTTAATGGCAAAATTCATTACTTTTTAATTCCATATTCCACAGACATTTTGAAGTCCCCTTGTGTTATATATATATTTTTTCGATGATAGGTTTTATTATGAGTGGTTAAAGATATTATTACTCATATTACTAGCTCATACACCATGCTTTTACCAAATCATTACTTCATGCAAGCAACATTCTCTGTTTTATTCTTAGTTGGATGCATATAAACACCCAGAAATTCATGCATAGTTTATACATACATAAATAAATAAATATGCATTGAATATTGGATATATGGTTTATAGATACACAAAATATTTTAAACATCCTATGTGTATACTACTGTTTAACAGTTGGCTTCCAGACCTTTTTATGTATACTCAGTGGCCGAGGGCCCCATTTTTACAAGGAAAAACATGCTTGTTTGAGTATGTTTAGACATGTTGGAAAAGAAACGTGTGTTAGAGCCCCGACTGCCGCCCGGAGGGTTCATGAAGAGGCCAGTGGAGCGGATATCTCACCACGGGGCCTTCCTTGGCAGGCTGTAACTGAAAACTACCAAAAGTACACACAGATAGTTGGCTCTTAAATGCAAAACTCTAAGAGTTCTTACTAAAAAGCTAGTGTTCAAAGAAGACTGACTACTATTTATGATGAAATAGATATGTATGCCAAAGGGAACACAAATCAAGGTCTACTCAAAACAGAAAAGAGTCACTATGTAGGCAATAATTCCAAAACAAAGAACTTTTAGGGTAAATCATTTTGGAATATATTTGAGTCTAATTGTTTATAGATGGCAGACGTAAAATATAATTCTTTAAAGTCATTTTATACTCAGAATATTCATAAAGACATTACTATTTTACTAATTTTGCATTTTATAACAAGTGCCTGAACTCAGAAAACACCTTTTCATGCTCAAAAAATGCTTATTCTTCATAATGTAAATCTAACCTGTGCCAGATGTTTAAATATCCCTTACTCCAGATATTA
>NW_022111324.1:89549307-89553088 GCF_000313985.2 Echinops telfairi
TGAGACCACTACTGTAAAAAGTCAAGAAAAGATTTAAAGCATATGAAGAATAATCCTTTGAGTGTTACCAGGGTTAGGGTTAGGAAGAAAGGGTAAATCACTTATGACAGAGCAGACATTTATTCAATTGGGTTAAGGGAAGGGCAATGTACAATAATGGGGAGGTCAGTCCAAAATCATCTAGGAAAAGGACACTATGAGGAGCTCAAATGTTAAAGGCAACTGTGTTAGGTAGGGTTCTCTAGAGAAACAAAACCAGGACACTTTAGATAGATAGATAGATAGATGATAGATAGATAGATAGATAGATAGATAGATAGATAGATAGATAGATAGATAGATAAATGGAATATAATAGCCCACAAGCAATAGAGAAGTTTCAGTTCAACTCACTTCTGTGGCATAGTTAATATACTAGAAGTCCTTCAAGTCACATGGGCAGCTGGGTCCAAGGTTAAGGAAGCAGATAGCAGAGTCCTCCGACAAGCAGAGTCTGCCAACAAGCAGCAAACAGCACGGGGAGGTCAGCAACAATCAGTAGCTCCAGAGCTTAGTGAAGCAGGTCTGGATGGGATATGTAACAAGTGCAAGGTGTCAGGATCCACCAGTCTCAAGCTCCAGCGATGTATGTACCAGCAGCATGGTGAAGCAAGTCTCAAAGGCGCCTCCAGCTCTAGGGACATGATACGTGAGTTGGCTTGGCCCACAGGTAGTGTAGCTCACTGATTGAGGCAGAGAGCTAGCTAAAGTAGCAGCATGCTCCAGCCGACTCAGATCAGCAAAGGCAAAAGAGAGGGGGCGGGCCTTGCAGAGCCATTTATCTCTTTGGCCTCCAATCAAACTGTGCCCTGATTAATCCCACATGTTCCTGTTAGCTAGGTTGGCACAATAACTTGAACTATCACAGCAACAAAGGTAAATATTATTACATACACAATCCTCCAGTAATAGTAATAATAATAATCTATGTATGGATATATACTCATGCAAACTGTGCAGAGGTGGAAAGAAAAATAAGAATACAAACATATATATAGCTTTGATAGAGGACATTTTTATATGTATATTTATATGTATGGAGTCCTGGTCGTGTAGTGGTTATGTAGTGGTTATGCATTGGGTTATTAACTATAAGGTCAGCAATTAGAAACCACCCACCACTACTTCTACTCCTGAAAAGAGTTATAGTCTTGTGAACCCATAGGGGCAGTTCTAGCCTATCCTATGGGGCAGGGGTGTCAAATGGATGCCCCCAGGCTGCAGGAGGCCCCCAAGGTAATTTTTTGTGGCCCATGATGCTCTGAAATAAAATGTAACAAGGGAATTGTGTGTACAGTATTGCCTCGATCTCCCCTAAGTGCTATTTTCATCATAATATTTTTTTCTATTTTCAATTTATTTCAGAGGATCGTGGGCCACAAAAAATTACCTCATGGGCCACATGAGCCACCAGTTTGACACCCCTGCTATAGGGTCAACAATGACTCAAAGATAGTGAGTTTGGGTTTTGTTTGGGGGTTTTTTGAGAGTGAGTGTTTATAGGTACTGCAAATATACCCATAAATAATCTAGAGCACATGGGGAAAAGTTATGGAGATTTCCTAGCCATACCAAACACCTTGAAGGAATGAGTCACCGGACCCAAGGGCTCAGGCCATCGTCTCGAGGAACACTAAGGACAATCGGCATAACACAGGCCCTAACAACAGTGTTCTACAGCCTGCTTAGTGAGGTAAAGCTTGTGGCTTGTCATCTAAGACACAATTCTCAGTCCTTTACCTCCAAAGCTATGAAGAGTAAAGAAAACGGGAGACTTCAGGAAACAGTTAACCCATGACAGATAGTCTATGTGTGGCTTATAGCTGTGCTTACATGTACTCTTCCTGCCAGAGTAATAATCAGTTCTGACGTGCACCCCCTTGGTCAATGTGAGAATAGGGGATGCCTCATTGACATGCACGTTTCCTCTTATATAATTGTTTTGGGTAGGATTTTAAAAATCGTTTGGGTGAGGGACAAAACAGAAACTTCTGATCTCCATGCTAAAGGAATGAGCCAAGGGCCTTGTGAAAAGGAGCTATGAACAGAAGACCCAGTGAAAGCAGTTTTGGTGAACACCGTAACCTGGAAGCCAGGTCCTGGTGAATATCCTGACACAGGACTGCCCTCAGAGATCATTCTGAAACATGCTGACCTAGAGCCATGGCCAAGAAGCATTTGAAAGAAACTATGCATGAGACTCAAGCACGGTTTGAGTTAGTGATCAGAAAGCCACTGTTAACCGGTGCAGAGCTGCTGCCCCGCACCTTTGAAAGTATTTCAATACTCGAAGTATTTCCCCAGACAACATCCCTTCTCAGTGAGTGAGAAGGACCCGCTTGCTTCCAGATTGAAGCATATCTTATTTATACTTAAGTGTCCTTCTTGCCTCTAGAAAAGGCCCCACTGAGTTTCTTGTGAAGTGATCCTATGCTTTAATAAAACTGTGGCTTAACTCTTTGATGCTACGTGCGTTGTGAGCAGAGGCTATCTCCGGACCCTTACAAGCCACAGGGATCTAGAACACGCTAGGTCCATTGTGGATGAACACCCAGGTACTGGACTTCACAGCTCTAATATTGTAACTTTTCACTTAATTTCAGATTGGAAGAAAAATTCTAGGAACAGCAAAGGAATTTTTTCTTATATGGATACTGCCCCCTTTTCCCATCTTATATAGCCACGGGACAATTCTCAAAATTAGGAAATGGAGACTGATCCAATATACTTTTATCTAATCCACAGACTTTATTCAACTGTCACCAGTTGTGCTGTATTAATTATGTTAATTATGATATTGCTTTGTGTATCATATTGATTCGATTTTGATTATATTAAGAGACTTTTTCGACTCCAGGATCCAGTTGAGAGACATATGTAATATTTTGTCGTTATGTCTTCTTACTTACGCCCGTGACTTTCAGCAGATTCTAAGACCGGCCCTACAGGACAGAGGAGAGTGTCCCATAGGGTTCCAAAGTTGTGTGTGTTCACCAACTGCCACAGCGTTCTCCTTCGAAGCCACCATTGGTTGAACCCTGGAATGTGCAATTGGCGGCAGAGTGCCTAACCACCGTGTGAGCAGCGTTCCTTCACACAGCCTGAGCTTTCTGTCAGCTTTCTTTGCTGTCACAGTCCGGCCACATTGCAAGACATTGGCTATTTTTCAAGAATATTATTTTGTATAATATTCCTCACGTTAGGTTGCTTGATATTCCCTCATGATTAGGTTCAGATCATAAACTTCTGGCAGAAAATGCACAGAATCAGGTTGTGTATTTTTCAGCCACCATTCGGTATTAACCTGACTACCACACTACTGGAGATGTTAACTTGGGTCACTTGGTTGTCATCGGTCCATTTCTTTTACCAGAAAGGTACTATGTTTCTCCTTGGAATTAAGTGTTTTGTGAATAGATAACTTTCAGGCTAGATGTCTTATTTCTAATTTTATATAAGTGTATACATAGATATACATGTTTATATATATAAGTGTATACATATATCACAAAACTTGCCAATGTTTATGTGAACAATTCAGAGGCATTGAATACACTCACCATGTTGGCCAACTATTACCATTATTCACCAAACCTTTATCATCTATTAAACAATAGCTTCCCAATTTTCCCTTCTTCCAACTCTTGCTAGATGCTTCCTCTTGGTCTTTGGAGCTCTTGCATACATATTGCATACCTTGCCTCTACTAGATATTTTCATGTAAATGGGATATTTCACACAG
>NW_022111324.1:89553550-89558103 GCF_000313985.2 Echinops telfairi
AATAACAATGAACCCATTTAATTCTCAAAACCTGGGCTCTAAAGAAGCTGAAGGTCTTTAGAAAAATGGCTTCCAGGTCTGAGTCTGGGAAACCTTCCTAATGCCACGACCCTTCAATACAGTTCCTCATGTTGTGGTGACCCCCCCAACAATAAAATTTTCGTTGCTACTTCATAATTGTATTTTGCTACTGTTATGAATTGGGTGGCCCCTGTGAAAGGGTCTTTGACCCTGAAAGAGGCCACGCCCCACAGGTTGAGAACCTTTGTACTAGGTAATCTTGGAACACACTGAAGTGACTGCCAGTATGAAATATCTCAAACATGAGGGGGACATATCAAAAGTACAAAAGACCTAATGTTTAAGATTCTAATAGAAAAATCAGAGACAATTTGAGAAAATATAACAACATTATAATAATAATAAGGTAATGATCCAGGAGTCCAAACTGATGTAAATAAAAACTTGGATATACTTTTAAATAAAATATCTCATTTACTCCTGTTTTCAGAATCTGTGATTTGTTTAATAATAAAGTATTTGTCTGCCTGATGTGATTGAACTCTGGAATGATATGATATGATATGTGTATCAACCCCCAATTAATATCAAAAATTTAAAAAGAAAATAATAATAATTACACGAATAACAATGACTACAAGGATGAAGAAAATGTTCTAGATTTGAATATGGTGACAATTATACAACCCCTCTTGATATGATAGAATTATTGAATTGTACGATGTGGATGAAGTGTTAATCAAAGTGTTTTTTTTTTAAGTTTTTGAATTCAGAGAAGGATTATGTTCTGGATGACACTAACAGAAAGTTAGTTAGGATTCTTCTAATATACATGACAAATGGAGAGGATCTGTCCCCTCACCTTCCTAAGCTTCCCTTTAATAAGTGACAGATTGTAGTCTTGTATTATTGTTTTTAAAATTGATTTTATTATTATTATTACTACTAAGAAGATATGCAGCAGAACACACACCATTAAGCAATTGCTAGAAGTACAGTTGAGTGACGTCGACTACATTCTTTGAATTGTGCTCCCATGGCCACCTTCCTTCCTTCTCTCTCAAGATAAATTCACCGCCTCCTATTCTTCTGTCTAATCTTTTGGGTTGCTGTGCTCCATTTGATTCCATGTAGATAATTCTGTAAAGAGCACAATGTTCAATAAAGACATTCTTTATTAGTTGAGCTAAACTATTGTTTGGATTTTAGACTTTGGGGAATTTTTAGGATTTAAGGATTAAGGTTTAAGGACTATCTCGGGGCTATAGTTTCAGGGGGTCCATTCAGTCTTTATGGCTAGATTCTTAGAGATATTTAAGCTTAACTCTAAATTTCTCTCATTTGATCAGGATTGCACTTTAGAATCTTTCCTTCAAATATGCAGTAATAGGAACCAGAACCTTATCTAGGCTTATAAGAAAGAAGTCAGTTGTTCCTGGGAGCAATTAGCCACCCATTACATTTCTTTCTCCAGTCTCTGACTTTGCACACGCCTCCTTTGCTCCAGATAAATAGAGATCATTTTTTGTTCCTTGAATGATCACTTTCCAGCTTGTCAGACTCCAGACACTAAGCAATGAATGAGGAGGTAGAACAGAACTGCTGAACACTACATTTAATCCAATTGGAATGTCCCATGAAACGATGGGACTGCCTGCCCCCTTCACACCAGACTCTCAGCCAGTATCCACTAGGACAAGACTAGTTGCATCAGCAGATGATGCACTGTCCTCTCCGAGGACACCACCTAGCAGGGCTTTAACAAGCACAGCTGTTTATCAGATGCCCTGTCACACATGCCGCCATAGCTGCAAACATGTTTGGCAAATACAAAACCTTCCTTTTAAGTCTCTATATTACAGAAAAGTTTAAATGGGCATTAAGAATAATGACTTAAAATATTTGTACCCAAATGAAAAGTACCTCGAAGAATGGCTGACATAAAAAAAAGTCCAATAATTTCTAAAAATTGTGTGTGTGTGTGCATGCTTGTGTGTGTGTGTGTGTTTGTGTGTAGTCTTTTTCCTACTTGTCTGACCTGACTGATTCCATTGCTACACACTTCTTGCTATTTTAAGGGTACTAAGACAAAGATAGGTTTATTATTCTTTTTTGGTTCTTTGCGTTGTTTTTAAATGGTGACCACATGAAGAGACAGGAAGGAAGGCAGGGAAATGGCATCTATAGAATCTGTATCCATGTCTACACACTCTGCTTGATGTATTCTTATAAGTTATCTCTTTGTAAATAGGTCAAATGAAATCATTCTCTCTCATTTGGTTCTTTTGGCTAGACTCACTTAAGGAATAATTAGGCTAGCTCTTACAAAAGACACCCAAAGCATGAAGGAAAGAAGCCTTTCTGTGGCAACTATTTGTCTACCTCTGCTCCTCACAGCGTTCATCTCCAGCTCCCGCCGGGCTGCAGGTCTGACCTATCCAAGGTTACAACAAATCATGACATAGTTAAATCTAGTCTGCCTTAGAATGGAATTCAGTGTGTGACCTCACAGGGAATTCAGCTACTGGTCCTGGCTAAGTAAATATTCCACCTAAGTCTTAATTCAATTTCTGATCTCTACATATGAACACATAGAGAACAGGAAATGAATTCATACTACACATACCACAAATAACTGGGCATCCATTGTTGTGGGCTGTTGTGTTAGTCTGGGTAGACTAGAGAAACAAATCCACAAGAACTCATAAGTATATAAGAGAAGAGAGTTTTATATAAAGGGTAAGTGTACATTAAGAAAGCATCCCAGCCCAGTGCTGTCTAAGCCTGTAAGTCCAACATTAGCCCATATGTCTGACACCAATCCACAAAGTCCTCCTCTATGTCACAAAACACATACAATGATGCCGACTGCAGGAGGAAAGCCGAGTCAGTGAGCGTGTAAGCATATCAGCACTGGCAGGGGTCTCCGCGCAGCTTCTCCAGCACCCCAACCTACCCAGGGGTAGGTCCATGTGGTTTCTCCTCAGGGATGTTTCACAGGAAGTGAGCCATACAGGGAACTGGCTAAGGCAGCTTCACCCTGGTCCAACCATCAGAGAGCAAGTAACCCGAGAACTAGAAAGGTAAGGCTCACCAAGCCATTTAATCTCTCCGCCCTTCAATTACTCCCACATGTGTTTATCTGCCAAGTTGGCACAATAAACCTTAACTATCTAAGCTGTTAACTATACCTCATCTGGTTTGGAACTATCCAAATGGTGGGCCAGGTATACCACAACTGTAAAACAGTGATTTTACATTAGTAACAGTGCCATTAATGTTTGTTTTTTGAGTTCAGTCTTAGCACTGCCAGGGGTCCCTAAAGCATGTGGAGACCACAGAACCAGCTGCACCATTACTGCATCACCCCAGTATGTCATGTGATGTGACATTATCCTAAAGAACCATTTTCATAGAGTATCTAACCTAGACTTAGACCTTGATCTTTTGAGGATGTCAAAGAGTTATCAAATCTGATAACATTGGGTAGAAGACTTAACTTGGGAGAGCTGATAACATTGTGTAAAAGAATGAGATAAAAGTGTTTATATTTGTAAGTTCTATCAAGTCAGCTTCCAACTCAAATAAACTCTGTCATAATGAAGGAATAAAACTGCCTCCTGGTCCTGGGCCATCTCCTTGATGGGTTGGCCATAAGGTCATTGTGATCCATAGGATTTTCATTAGCTGACGGATCACCAGGCCTTTGTTCCTAGTCCACCTTAGTCTGGGACCTCCATTGAAACCTGTTCAGCATTGTAGGAACACACAAGTCCCCAGTTACAGACAGGTGGTGGTTGCACGCACTGTCTGGTTGAAAATGAACCCAATCTCTGACATGGAAGAAGCGCTATATAGTACTTTGTTTACATTATTAATTTGGCTGAAAATTGATTAACCCAGAGGAAATATTCTCTTTCATAACTGCTGCAATCATTTATAGCATATGATCTGAGCAAGGGAATCCATTCTTTTAAAATTTTGCTCTAGAGCCAAAGCACAGAGAAGACCATAGGGCCAGCCCCACTACGAGACATGACCCACAGTGCTATGGGAGACAACACTGGAGACACAGTGTGGGAATTGCACCTGATCTGACCCCACTACACCAAGGCGAAACACTAAAGGTGTGCAATAGAACAGCAAGGGGAACATAGCAACAAAGTCCCAAGGAAATACCAAATATAGACTGTGGGGCCAGAGTGTGACACCCCATCAGACTCAACTGGAAAACACTCCTAAAGGTCAACAAACAGACCTTGAACTATTTATAGGCTTTTCGTTTTTTCTGTTGTTTTGTTTTCTTTTGTGGCTTTGCTTTCTCTGATTTGCTTTTTGTGCATATTACTATCTCTGCAGGTCTATCTAGATAAGCTAGGCAGGAAAAACAAACTGGAGGAGAAAACAATGGGACCAAAGGTTTGGGGCGGGGGTCACAGGAGAGGGGGAGGTGGGGGAAAGAAAGTTGGTGTTAACAAGTCCAGGGACAAGGGAACAACTAGTGATCTAAAATCAGTGGCAAGGAGGATGTA
>NW_022111324.1:89559229-89604666 GCF_000313985.2 Echinops telfairi
ATGGATGGATAGTGATAAGAGTTGTACGAGCCCCCATCACAATGATTAAAAAGTGTTTTTGCTCTAAATTATATTATAATGCTCCTGTCCACGTGCTTTTAATTATAAATAATCTTACCTTGCTGAAGCGTATGTAGGAATAATTTTGAGCTTGGTGATTTCTGGAGTGAAACAAATAATGAGTGACCATTATGTTAGGCTTTAGGGTCCCTAAGTTCTAGGTGAGGCCACAGGAAAATTATTTAACTTGTCCTTCAGTTTCCTCACCTGTGACAGCTATAATAATTTGACCAAAATACTTAACTTTAGTCCTAAAATTCCACTAATCAGCCTGACAATTTAAGAACATTGTGTAAGAACTAAAACTTTGGAGAGAAAAAGTTATAAAATGGCATTATAGTCTTGAATTATATTTATTATGTTAAACTGAATTGGGACACATAATATCCTAGGGGGAAATGCTGAATCATGGCCTCCAAATGAAACTGGAAAAAAAAAAATTTAATTTCCCTCTTGAAAAATTGTAAAAAAAGAGTTCATTTTAATCATTTAGCACCACATTTATCACATTATTTATTTTATACTTAGCATCTAAATTAAGTGAATGCTTTATCACAAGTACATACATTTAATTTGCATCTTGTATGATATATGGTGGCATCAGCAATTATAAAACATAAACGGAAATGACATTGGTGTTTGTTTTCTTTAATTCAGAATGACAGTAGAAAACTGGAGTGGAACTTCGATGCCTGCTTGCAGCAAGACCCCCTGTAAAATTGGAGAACTTTCCTACTTGGAGGGAATAAAGGTGAGTTTAAGTAATTCAAAGCGGGTTTATGAACTCCTCTGAAGAGTGAACTAACAGGAGGAAAACAGGCCCTTTCTTATCATCAGAGTCCCTGAAAGTACTACTGCCTGAGGGGGTCACAGAACCCTACTCTGTACAGTGTGACCAGAGGGGGAGCCTCTTGTGGTTGTTAGGTACTATTCAGTTAGCATCCATTAGGCCCAGGGGTGTGTATTTTAAACGTCCCTGGTCACCATGTCCAGAATGATCATATTTATGGGTCCTCACAAAAAGCCATTGTGCACAGACTTTGAGCTCTGGGCATCAATAACATGCTTATTGGAAGAACAGATGAGTAAGCCAAAGCTCTCCAGTGTGAGACATTCACAGTCAAGTCAAACAAGTGTTGGGTATGTGAATAGAGTGTAAATTAAGGTAAGAGTGTAGCAATCCTTGGAATAATTGAGCCATTATCGTGTATGGAAATAGGGAGCCTGTGAAAGCTGAAAGTAAAGAAGTTGTTGCTATTGTGCTGACTCACCACTTTGACAGAATAGACTTGTATCGATTTCTAGGCCTTTCCTGGAGGCATCTCTGAGTAGACTTGAGCTTCCAACCTTTCTCTTAGCACCCAGTGTGTTACATCTTTGCATCCTCCAGGGAATCTGAAAGCAAGGAAGTGACTAGTGAGGGCGGCAAGTAGGAATGCCAGACTCGTAGGGCACCAGCTTCCTCTTACTGCAGACTCCTCTCTGTTGTCCCAGGAGTGGAAATAAGGCCAACGGGAGGGGAAAAGAGGGACAGTGTAATTTATTATAAAGGCACAAAATCATAACAATGGCACCAAATGAGATAAGACAGAGGGCACAGCTACTGCTTTGTGCTTTTTGCCAGCATAAGTCAAGGTGACAAAATAGGCAGGGGGTCTGCTTAATATCCAGCTCTGAAGGTTCATAGAATTTAGACAGCTGTAGATTACAAACATTCATTTGAGTAAATCTGAAAAGCAAACATCTGTAAGAGTGATTATAAACCAATAGTGTGGTCCTTTCAGGGCCTGGACTTTGACAGTCTATGGAGAATTTCTGGGGTTCATCTTTTGAGATTCTTAGTGTTATCCTCTATACGCTTATGAAATTAGTCAGCCTTCATAGTAGAGAAAGGCTGCCTGGTCTCTCACAGGACTGGGATGGTCAGTCTCTGAGTGACAGGGTGCAAAGGGAATGAAAAGAGAAGAGAAAACAAAGATGATAAAGAAACTGGTCTTCCCTCAGATACAAAGGAAAGAGAAAAAGTACTTCCAGTCCTTTTTCGTCTCATTCCCAAACCAAGTTCAGTACCATTCAGTCCATGCTAACTCATAGCAACCCATAGGACAGGGTCGAACTGCTCTGGGATTTCTGAGACTGTAACTCTTTACAAGAGCAAGAAGCCCCACCTTTCTTGCACTGAGTGGCTGGTAGTTTTGAACTGCTCACCTTGCAGTTAGCAGCTCAACCTATAACCACCAGGCCTCCAGGGCTGCTTTAGTCCCATTAGGATGTCATCATTAAAAAAAAAGATTCAATCAAGCAATCGCTTCAGCTATTTTTGTTCAATAAATATTCTATTATTCTGTAGCAACAGTTTTTGTCTCAACTCCATATGTCTAGATTACGCTAGACGAGTGTTTCCCAAAGTGGGAAACCACCCTCCTGGGACACTGGAACAATGCTAGGGTGCGTCAAAAGCAAATGCCTACACTTTATTATCGATTATTGGCTATTGTACAACTTTTTTAAATTGCCACGGGCAGGGGTGGAGGTTAGTAATTTTTTTTCTGATAAAGGAGTGGTAGGCCAAATAAATAAGTTTGAGAAACTGTGCTGTAGACATAGATACACTTAGATATCAAGAACACTAGAAATAAAAGTCACTTTACACAGTAAAAGACAGGTTGTGATTTCCCCCCAGAAAATGGCATCTAGTTAGAAGATATGGCTAGACTACAAATCTAACCGCCATTTTCACGCAAGGTACCTTTTGTGCCACAAAAAAGGTGTCTTACCTGAAATTTGGTATTAGGCTTCCGAAGCTTCTGTGTCCTTCTACAGAAGTGAGGGGAAGTACTAGGGAATTGAAAATAGAAGATAGGGAGCATTGAGATCGATTCAATTATATTCCTTTGCCCTTTCAATATGTTATCTATTTCTGATATCTTAATCTTCTAGATTTCTATTTGCTATTTTCATAGGATTTCTCATTTTCCATTTACTTTTTCATTTTGTTTTTTCACTGTTTTCCTGAATTCTATAATTTTGTCTCCATTTTCCTTGAATTTGTCTGTGTTTTCTGTAATATTGGGGAGCCCTGGTGGCATAGTGGTTATGTGTTGAGCTGCTAACCACAAGGTCAGCAGTTTGAATCTGTCAGCCTTTTCGAGGGAGTCAGACAAGGCTTTCTACTCCTATAAAGAGTTACAGTCCTGGACACCTACCCTGTTCTATAGGATTGCTGTGAGTTCTAAGTGACTCAATAGCAGTGAAGGTTTTTTGAAATTTTTAAAATTTTTCTCTCACTTCAGTGAAGACACGTAAATCTAATTCTTTTGAATGCCATTCTTTCTCAAAAACGTTTTCTGGCTCTGTATTTTGATCACATGTTTCAGTCACTCTGCCTTACTACTCTGTGTGAGCTAAGAGAGTCTATTTTCTGAAACATTTTGGAGTTGTTCCATTTGTATTTAATTGATACTATATGGTGGTAGTTTTGCTGTATTTGTTTTTTGCTTCATTTTGTTTTGATATACCTGAGTGATCAGATAAAGTGCACTATTCTCACAAACTTGGTAGGACTTAGGTGTTTATTATCTGTCCCTTGGTTAGTGTGATGGAAGGTGGAAGTGTGTGCACACTCTTCTGTTTGCTGATCATGTACAGCAGCTGAAGGTTGGTTGGACTGATATTAGCAGTCAGCTATCACTGATTTGATATTGCAAGAGTGGGCAGTGGTCCTTATCCATTGGATTGCACTGTAGAAAGTGCAGGTGTACTGGGAATTTGGGGCTCCTGGAAAGTAGGATATAGCATCTGCTCAGGAAGAATTTTCTACCAACCCTGTGGGGCACTAGTGTCAGAGAAACAGATATTAGAAGAAGTTTCTGCCAACTCAGGGGGTGGCTGGGGTCAGAATGCCTGAGGTCAGTGTAGCTGATCCCGAAGTGAGGTCCTGCAAGCCCAAGTACGGATGTGGGCAGATCTACCATCATACACTGTACATTTGCTATTCTGAGAAATCAAAGAGCATTTGCCTCCCAAAATAGGGGTGCCATCCACCCAGAGCACCCTCGATGTTGTGGTGCCTCCATTCTTAGGTGGAGAAGGAGCAATGAGGAGGTAGGGTGTCACTGGGAGGATGGGAGTGAGTAGAGCACTGGAAATGTTTTGAGTATAAGATCTTACCTGTCTGGTTGACAGGCATCATGTGGGCGTTTGTATGGCCCTGAGGGAGCACATTTCATTATAGACTGCTGTCCTAACAGGAACACGGCTCGCAAAAGTTCAAAATGGGCATGCTGTCTCAGGCCAGCTGAAAATCCGCCATGCCACTTATTCGCTGTTTGTGGGCAACTTCTTTTCCACTTCTTTAGCCTTCCCTCTGAAGCTCGGGTTCCAAGATTACCATCTGCACTGCTTCATTGGCCTCTTTTGTTTTTATTAGAGAAAGTCTCACTCGCCCATCTACTTAGTTTATCATCGTTGCAGAAGTCCTCCTGCAGTGTTTTTAATTCAAAATGCTTTTGCAAATGGGATTGTTTGCAAAAAGGAACACACATTCTGTTTTCTAATTTTAAAAAATACTGCAGACCATACAATACTTAATTAGAAAATGTGGATCATGTCCCTATCACTCTTCTGAGTACTTTCTGCACAGTAAGTCATGTAGCCTTCCATGCAGTCTCATGCGGTGGGTATAGCTACTCTCCAGGCAAGGCGGAAAGCCATGCTGTGCTCTCACACAAGTGCAAGCAGCAGGTAGAAGCCAAGGCATATGTAGAAGTCCCTAAATAAAATAAAGCTGAAGACTGAAATGGGGAATCAGGGTTTTATATGTGGCATCCCATTACATTTTTGACAGCAAGGTGTCTGCTGAAAAATCAGATCCACTGTTATTGGTCTTCTTTACAGGTAACTTTAATTTTTCTGAGCTACTTTTCATCTTTCTTGTCTTTGGTTTGGGGAAGTTCAATTATGATATAACTTGATGCTTTTCTTCTGGGTCTATCCTGTTTGGTGTTCCTTCCATTTTTGAATGTAAATCTTCTTGTCTTTCCTGATATTCTTCAACCATATTGTTGAAAATTTTCTGTGTTTTTTTTTTATTTGTTTGTTTTTATTCTGGAATTCAAATCACATGTAAAATATTCCTCCTGACAGTGCCCAACATAATTCTTTTTTTTATCATTTTATTGGGGGCTCATACAACTCTTAGCACAATACATACATACATACATACATACATACATTGTGTGTCAAGCACATTTGTACATATGATGCCCTCATCATTTTCAAAATATTTTCTTTCTACTTGAACCCTTGGTATCAGCTCCTCATTTTTCCCTCCCTCCTCCCTCTCCCTCCCTTATGAACCCTTGATAGTTCATAAATTATTATTATATTTTTCATGTCTTACACAGACTGCTGCCTCCCTTCACCCACTTTTTTGTTGTTCATTTCCCTGGAAGGGGACATATGTCAATTATTGTGATCAGTATCCCCTTTCTCCCCCCACCTTCCCCTTCCCCTACTGGTACTGCTACTCTTATTATTAGTCCTGAAGGGTTTACCTGTCCTGGATTCCCTGCATTGCGAGCTGTTATCTGTGCCAGTGTACATGGTCTGGTCTAGCCCAATTTCTAAGGTAGAATTGGGGTCATGAGAGTGTGGGAGAGGAAGCATTAAAGAACTAGAGGAAAACTGTATGTTTCATTGGTGCTATACTACACCCTGACTGGCTTATTTCTTACTTGTGACCCTTCTGTGAGAGGATGTCCAATTGTCTACAGGTGGGCTTTGGGTCTCCACTCTGTGTCCCCCTTCATTCACATCAATATGATTTTTTTTTTGTTCTGGGGCTTTGATGCCTGATATATGATCCCATTGACACCTCATGATTACACCGGCGGGTGTGCTTCCTCCATGTGGGCAGAATTGCTTCTCAGCTAGATGGCCGCTTGCTTATCTTCAAGCCTTTTTCATCGTTGCTACATCGCACCCTGATTGACTCGTCTCCTCCCCGAGACCCCTCTGTTTTGTCTAGTCATTGATGTTGAATTTTTGTGATTTTTTGTTGTTGTTTTGGGTTGGTTGGTTGGTTGCTTGCTTGTATTGGTTTGTTGCTTCCTGTCTGTGTTTTATATGATTTTCCGAATGTGAAATCCAGGATACGACGATCTACAGAGACAGTAACTGTCTATGGGCATGGGAGGGGAGGAGGGGGGAAATGGGAAGTTAACAGCAATGTATATGAGAGAAACATGTTCTGAAATTGATTGTGGTAATGATTGCACATATCTTAAATATGATTGAATGATAAAATTGTAAGACATGTGAAGTATATTCTAATAAAATTATTTTTTAAACTGGAAACCTTTGGACTTGCTATAAAAGTGGCAGCAGAATAGAGAAATGCTTAGTGGCCTATAAATACAGGAAGCTCAGATAGTAAATAACTAGGCTAAAAGAATCGGAGCTCCCCTGAGCAGGGAGAGAGGCAGGAAATTGCAGTCAAATCTATCAGGCTATTGTCCTCCCTTCTCTCAATCAAGTTGTTGTGGAAACATGTCTCTCCAAGACTGTTGGCTCAGGTTTCTCTTGCTCCAGACAAGATCAGAAGCAAAATAAGAAAAACAACTTAGAGGGAAAGAAATAATACAACAAAAAGACTCGATTTTCATGAAATGTTTGTTTCAGTAATGCCAAGGGAGCCATATTGATATTTATACCTGACCTTGGTCCACAAGACAGCATCCTTTTAAAGAAGATTGAGGGGTTGAGTATAAGAGCCTCTGCAGGACCCGAGTAGTATATAGGCACATTCTATGGAAAGATTAAAAATGCAAGACCCAGAGGAGAAATATTTCCCTTGTTTAAATATATGTAGCTACTAAATATTACCTATGCATATGAACATATACATTTAGGTGTGCATGTTGAAGTAAACGTATCTTTAAATGACATTCAGATACTATAACTAAAGATTCCAGACTTAGAGGAGATTTAATAGTGCTAATTTTTAAACAGGCATAGTACAGGTTTTCTTTAATTAGCATTATCCTTTAGTGCATTTAAAACAGTATACATTTACAGTCAAGAATCCCTGGGGATGCAATGGTTAGGTGCTCAGCTGCTAACATATAGGTCGGCAGTTTAAACACCTCCACTGGCTCAGCAGGAGGAAAATGTGTGGCTTCTGTAAAAATTAAAGCCCCACAGGGAGTTCTCCTTTGTCACATGGGGTCACTATGAATTGGAATCAACTCAACAGCACATAACACCAACAAAGGACCATCTAGTATATATAATAATTTAAATCAGCATATGTGATCCAATGTGCATCTAGATTTTACAAGCACATGAATTATATTTTATCAAAAACAATTTAATGCTTTATAGTCTGTAACATAATATAGTAATTTTAGTGGTTATATTCACACAAATGAATTTATGTCACTTCCATCTTGCCTCTTTGAAGAATCAGTAAGAGTTCATTGAGATACTACGTCAGTGTTCATCTTTGTGGTTCCTAATATAAGTACCTGCGGTCCTTGGCTGGAAAGTTACAACCCTTGATGCAGTCCAGCTGTAGGAGTGACTGCCCTCTGAATAGGCTCATTGCCACTTGTGGGCAGCTGTCTCTAATGAGATTAAGAGGCCACCAAAAGGACCATATCGCCTAGAGTCTAGACCATCTCCACTACCTTGGTACAGAGCCTGAATTAACATCATTAATTATATCTTTGGATTAAGGCTTTATCACTTAAAGAGCTTAACTAAACTAGCACATTAATTCACTTGCTATTTAACCAACTTGGCCTAAAAGTTTAAGACACACATAGGGAGACCCAGGCAAGGGACCCTTGACAGAAGATGAGAGAAAATCTGAGAAAATAAATGGTTGGCATGGGTAGGGAGGCTCTGAGCAGAAGGGATATAGTGTATATATTTATGTATGTATATATATGTATATATAGAAATAAAGAGGGAGAGCCTAAAACAAAAGAAGCTATATGAAACTAGACTTTGGCTATATGTGATCTTAAAAGGTAAAATACAAGAGATACACATTTAATCTCATCAATTTCACATGAGAATACATGGAGTGTTATGATATACTTTAACCACTATGTTCTTTGTTACTCACTTATTGTTGTTAAGTCCTGGGAAGTCAGTTATGACTCATAGTGGCCCTATGTGAAACAGAACTGAACATTGTGCAATCCTGTACCATCTTCACAATCGTTATTTGACCTCATTGTTGTACCCACTATGTCAATCAATCTCACTGAGGTCCTTAATATTTTTTACTGACCTCATGTTTTACCTGGCATGATGCCCTTTTCTCCAGACTGATATCTCCTCCTAATGTGTCCACAGCACATAGGAGGAAGTCTGGTGCCATCCCTGCTTCCAAGAAGCATTCTGGTTGTACTGCTTCCAAGACAGATTTGTTTGTTCTTCTGGCAGTGCATCATACTTTTAATATTTGTCACCCAAATCATAATGCAAATGCACCATTTTTTCCCTTGCCTTCCTTATTCATTGCCTAACTTTCATATGCATATGAGAAAACTGAAAGTACTATGGCTTAGATTCACTAAAATACACATAAGATTAAGTTAGCATAATTTTTCTTCTGATTGGCATTTCTCTTTGGGGGGGCGGTGGCGATAAATTACTTTTTAGAAGACTTTGATTTTTAGGAAATGTAGGGATTGTCAGCAATCCTAGGGTGGTGAAACCGATGTATGTGTTTAGTGGCTCACTGACGGGTTGGTGGTTCAGGTCTGCACAGAGGAAACTGAGAAGAAACTCCTTGAAATCTACTTAGGAGATATTAGCCAAAAAAAAACCTATTCTAGTCATCGAGAGAATAAGAGTGATGAAAATGGTTATGTATGTCAGTGTGCACAGTGCTGAGACAAGAAGTACCAGTTGGTGCCCACTAGCACTACAACTGCTCCGAAAAGGATCACATTCAATGTCTAGGATGGAGTTGGGGGAAAATATGGAGCAAACCTCACAATTACAGAGGAAACCATGCTTACTGGCTGGATAGAGAGAGCTGGGAGCCCTGAGACTATGACCCTCAGTCTGGAATTGAACTCAGTCCTGTGGTAGAATTAACAACCATTTATGATCTAAATGGCAACATTTGCCCACCAACAAAGGATTAAGGAAGAAGGAGGAATGGTAAAGGAGTAAGTGATGGCAATGGATGAGCTGAAACAAATGATGGATAGATAGATGATAGATAGATAGATAGATAGATACATACATACATACATACATACATACATACATAGTTGAATGTATAGCTGGTGATTTGCTCTATAAACCTTCACCCAATTCACAATAAAACACTTTTTAAAAGATAGGAAGAAACTGGAACAAAACTTTAGAGCTCTGACACATACGGGGTTACCATGAGTCACAACAGACATGAAGGTAAATGGCTTTAATGGTTGTTAGTCATCTGAGCATTTCAATGACTCCTAATGTGTGTGTCTAGCTCCCCAGTAATTGACATCCAATTTAACAAATGTGATCATTACTTTTTTGTGTCCCCATTTTCTCTCCTTTTAATTTCACACACACAATAATTGAACTCCCCCCTCCCCAAGAACTTCCCCTTAACTGTATTTAAAATAGCAATAACAGCAAAGCTACTTTTTAGGCAGTATTCTAAATGCCCCAGTAGACATCAATCAATTTCTTATCTCCTTAAGGAACATGCTACACCTGTTCAGGGTAGGATTAGCTGAGGCAAGTATTGCTGCTGTATCTGCTTCTGCTGGGAGTTCCTTCCAGGGGGCTTCTATTACCTCCTCATTGCCCGTATTTTCGTTTTCATTTCTATTGCTAGCGACAAGTTTGAAGAATGAGTTCAATATCTTGGCCATTTCAAACCTATCATTAACTTCATGCCCGTCATGATTCATGTCACTAGCTCTGTCCCCGTGGCACATTAGTACAAAGCCCTTCTATTCCTTTATTACTAGCATTATCTTTTCCACTTCTTTGAAAGGTACACATGATAGTATTTTGCTTCTGATTTTTTTCTCTCCCTTTAATTTCCAGTATGGATTATCCTTACCAGAAAATCTAAACAAAAGCAGTTCCACAATCACTGGTATTGCCAAGTTCTGTTATAACTAATTTCTCTTGTTGTTATTGTTGTTTTTTATATTTAATTTTCAAATTAAATAAATGTTTATTTTATATAAATTGTTGGCCTCTCTCAGAGGCATTAGTTGCTTCTTTTGAAATGTAGTACATGCTGGTTTTAAAACTGTATTTTGAATTGAACCTGTAGATTCTGCCCTCGCTCCCTGCCTCTCATGGCACCAGTAATCGTGGGAAATCAGCCTCTGTTCTATGTGGGTATCAAGGAAAACAGAAGGTGGCACTGACCTGAAAGTCTTTGATGGGCCTGTTTATTCCAGGACTCTTTCTTCCAGTTCTGGGATAAACAGGCCCTGAGACAGTGTGGCTTCTTATCTGTTAGGTTCTATGACCCTGTTCTAAGCTACCATTTTATTGACACAGCAGCCATGATTTGTTAGAAGGATATGATTTCGCTCTGGGAAACCCTAAGGCAGTATCAAGATGAAATGCGAAGAAATATAGATAAAAATCCACTGTCAGCTTCTGCTCTGTGCTTTGGCAATCTGCCTGGTGCATCACCCCAATTCTAAGTTTCCAGCATCGTCTTCTGGTCCTCAATAGCCTTTTGACCTTTCAAAAGCACATCATGCTCAGGCCTGCCCTCCTGGAAATAAGTACCCAGGGACCACCTCTGTGCTCTGCCACCATTACTACCTAGAGTCCGTGTATTGAATAAAACGGGCTTACCTCTCTGAAAAGCCTGAGAAACCCATTGCAATACCACGTGCGGCCTCTCCGCCTCCCTGCACACTTCTTAAATGAATAGCATTGTCCCATGCTACCCTCTTCTAGAGAATAACTTGGCAATGAATAGTCTCTCAATTTACTCAAGAAATAATTTATTGAAACAAGTCAAGCATTAGCAAAAAGCTAGATTTGTGGAGAAGTAAGAGAAAGAAGGAAATCTTGCACTGAAATAATTACAATAGGATAGGGCGTTAGGAAAGACAATCGAAGGGGACAAGTGAATGATGCTGTTGAAGTGAATAGTTCTGCAAGGCAGCCTGGCAGAGAAGATGCAGCTGACTCCCAGCATCCTGCAGCCTGGTGAGAGTAGTAGTGAAAGGATGTGGACGGGAAGCTGTAGAAAAGGAGCTGAGTCACTAGAAGAAGCTCCTTATACTCCCCCACCTGCACATAGAGATAGGGTCATATTTCCATACGAGCTCAGAGTTTCTGTTCTTGCTTTACTTTCTCTCACCACTGCTTCTCTCAGAGGGCCTGTAGCATCAATACCAAATGTCCCCCAGGGTTTCTAGGATCCCGTCAGCCATAGCCTCCCACATGCTCGCCAACCAGTCTGTTATCACATCCTAGTTCTCTCGTTCTGTTCCATCTTCTTGGCACTATATGGCGAATCATTCTACGGCATTTCATCATTGCTATTGCTGATGGTGCCCTTGGAAGGCAGATATTAAGACAAAGGTTGATTCTCAATGTGTTGAAATCAACACAGGGTGCTTGATGGGTGTCTGGTTTCAGGGAGGCGTCAAAATTGCTCTGTCCTTCCAAGGATTCCAGCAGCACCTTCTTCAAATGTCTTTCAACCCCAGTGAGGGTTACAAATGGGCCACCTCACCCTCAGACTTCTCTACTCTTCTACGTCCTTGGGGCCCATTCCAAGAAAAGTTCCCATTTTTCTTATGTTTCAAATACCCACTCACATAAAAAATGTGTGAGGTGAGTGGGCAGGGAGTGTGGTCAGCTCCAGCAGGTCCAGAATTCCCTGCTTGGTCATACATATCCTTCATGTTGAGTGGGTGCAGTGCATGCTGGATGCTTCATCTCATTCATCCTCAAAATCCTAGTTATCAAGATCATACCGTCCTAATTTTGAATCTGATTAAACTGATTTAGAGATGTGAGTAATTTTTTCCAAGAGGAAACATGTGGTAAAGTTTTAAGCTAATGTCTAAGGCTAAAAAAAATGTATATCCAGAGTTTAGAGTGTCATAATTCCTTTTTTTGTCTCTGTTGGTCTGTTCTGTTATGATGTCATCATTGGGAAAGAAATGGGCTTTCTGGTATGCGCACGACTGTGACCCCATCAAGTATTCCACACAAACTAGAAGTTATTTACTGTTTACCCCACCAAATAGGTTTAAGACACTGGCTTTTCCTTGACCATGACTGACATGTTGGTGGCCTTGCTATCACAAACAAAAATGAGCAGTCTAAGGTGTTGATGATAGTCTGTCTCACTTCCAAGGAAGAAAGTCATAGAAGGAGTAATTATAGAAGTAGTAGCATCCATTTATTATCAACTGCCTACATGCTAAATGCTTGGAATCTTTAGAATAATCTAGCAAGGTAGGTGCTATTTCACAACTATATAACTAAAAAAACAAAACAAAAAACCTACTTAGTTCTTTTGAGAGAAACTAAATGACTTGCCCTAGCACCATCTCTCAGTGTGTCTTAGTAAGGTGGCTTGTGTCTTGCTAAGATACTGGAAGCTATACTACTGGTATTTCAAATGCCAGCAGGACCTCCCATGGTGAAACAATTTCAGTTTATTTTTCACATTATGCAGAATATTTTTAAAAGCTACTATCTACTTTCAAATATTAGCTACAGAGAATCTTGGATCACAACAGAATATTGCCCAATATAGTGCTTGAAGTTAAGCCCTGTGGTAGACAGGGTTCTCTCGAGAAACAAAACCAATGCTAATAATTTTATATATATTTATAAAGATAGATAGATAACATAAGAAATAAACAGTTATAAAGCAGTACAAATGGCTCAGTGCAACTCACTCCCATGAGACAGTGGTGAGACATTGGCAGTCCTTCAAGTCTTGAGGGCCCTGGGTAGTCCTCTGTAGATCAAGTCAGGCTATCCCGGCACAGGCAGCAAACAGCAAGGCAGGTTAGCAACAGTCAGCCAGATGACAGGGTCTGACTTCCCCAGCTCAAGAGATGTAAATTCCAATGGTGTGGCAAAGCAGGTCTTGAAGGAACCTCAAATTACAGTGACACAATCCATGGGTTCGGTGTCCCAGAGGTAGCGTAGCTTGTGAATGGAGGCACAGAACAAGCAAGGCCGCCACACACTGGTCTGATGATCAAAGAGCAAGAGACAAGAAAGGCGAGGCTAACCAAGCCATTTATCCCTCCGCCCTTCAATTAATCCCACATGTGTTTATCAGTCAGGTTGGCACAATAAACTAACTACCTCAAGCCCCTAGGTAGATAGCACTCAAAATATACAGTGCCCACAGCAAAGCACTGCAGTATACCAATAACTGTGCAGATGACATAGGTTTAGGCAACAAACAACAGTGATATCTTGCCAAGTCCACACAGTTAATCTGGGTGAATCCTGGATTTGAAGCCTCAGCCTGTGTAATCCAATGAACAACTATTTATTTTCTACTCTAGTTACTAAAGGAACCAGGATGGCATGGTAGGTTACACAGGGAGGTACTAACATCAAGGTCAGCAGTTTGAATCCACCAGCCCTTCCCTCGGAGAAAGACAAGGCGGTCTGTCCTCATAATGATTTAAAGCCTCAGAAACCCCGGGAAGCAGATGTCCTCTGCTCTGTAGCGCTACCCGGAGCTGGGATCGCCCCGATGGCAATGTGTTTCTTTGTTAGCATTTTCTTTGGGGATGGGATTCGGTTCAGAAACTCATAATAGGAAATAAAGATCAGGCACAGCCATCCCAGACTTGAAGTGCAGAAGAAGAGCTATGGACTGAGGTTGGAGGCCAAGAGAGTGGGGAGCTCTCACTGAAGCATCAGGGTAGTTGAAGCGAAGTTGCCTTGTGAAATAGCAACAGTAAAGATGGCATAACTATAGAGGCACAAACGTAGCATTAATACGTGTGGCGATCCTAGTTTCCCAAACCCCTCTTTATCAAATGGTATGGACACAAATGACTCTCACTTTGACCTAAGTAGGTCAGATCGAGGAGGAAATTTAAAAACAAACAAGTAAATGGAGCAATGCAAAACTAAATAAATAATAAGGGAAAAGAAACAAAATGAAAACATTTCTCATTCATGCAGACCTTCCTCTGTTGAGTGTTTCCGTTATAGTCACAGACTATTGCAGTCAGCAAGAAGTCGACAGCTGCAGCAAGTTGAATTTTGAAAACAGAGAAGGCATAGTGTGGTGTTATGTATTAAGAGTGGGTTTTGTCATTTATTTAAATTTTAAACTTTTGAATATGCTTCCAGAGACGTCACCTCCTTTCAGAAACTATAGGAAAAACCAAAAAGGAAATGAGAACTGCAGCAAAGAATGGAACATTATTTTAATCAGATATTTTGTTTTTCGTTTGTTAGAGCATTGATTCTTCTTTGGCCAGTGAAAATAAATAAAGAAAAACTGATTCTCTATATTATTAGCAGAAATGCAGTTTCTCCATGGCGCTAATACATTTTATTGAACAAATATTTAAGATACAATATTTTGAAGTTGTGCCAAACCATGAGGCTGCCTGAGGTGACCCCATGCCTTGGTCTGGTCCAGTTTCACACTGAAATGTAAGCCAATACCACACAGGAGCCCTCTGGCCAGGAGGACAGTGGTGAGGTCAAGAACAGTCAGAAAAGAGTCAGGATGGCTTGTAAGCAGCAGTCAAGACTAATCCAGGAGGGTTTGTGTTGAGCTGGGGTCTTACTGAGTCATGTACTTTGACGGTTTATCTAACTGGGTCCTTACAGTGCTCTGCCATTTTCTCAACAAGAGAAGCCCTCAGAGACTGAGCTTGCTGGCCCGGAAGGATGAGCATTTCCTTAGTCAGCTGAATGTCTAGTTATGCAGGGGGAAGAAATGGCAAAAGGGCAAAGTAGAGAAAGGGGGCATTGGGTTGTCAGGGCTGCCACTGCTTCGATGCTGCAGAAACTCATTGTTTTGCCAGCTACCTGACCGAGAGGACTTCCATTTAATAGCCATCTGAAGGCCAGGAGGGTGTGGAGTCAGTTCTTGGAGTGAGAGTAGCCCAGGTCCTTACCTGCAACAGGAAACTGCGGTGAGACTGCTCCACGAGCTCATTACAGAGTCAACGTCTCTCTGCCAGAGGCTCAGGAGAGCAGTCCTAGTTGAAGCACTACCATGGCTGCCAGCTACCCATCCCTTCCTCCTGAATAAACCTCTTTTCCACGCAAACCCTTCGTACAAGCTCCACGGTGGCCTGAGGGTGGGAGCAGATAGGGTTTGAACATTACATTGGATGAGAAATGGATGCTTGATGAGGAGCTGATACCAAGGGCTCAAGTAGAAAGCAAATGTTTTTGAGAATGATGATGGCAACAAATGTACAAATGTGCTTGACACAATGGATGGATGGATGGATTGTGATAAGAGTTGTATGAGCCCCCAATAAAATGATTTTTTTTTTAAAAAAGAAAGAAACTGATGCTTGAAACCATGCTGGATGGTTTTTTTTTTGGTTAGTGAATATGACTGGCATGTTCTGAAACTTAGCCCAAATGCAAGTGAAGAGTAAGAGTATAGTTGAAGAGAATGGCTAGGAAAACTGAAAATAGTTTACATTTGAACGTATATTGCATTCAGACAGGTCAATACACTGTATTACCCATTACCAGGTCATTACCGATAACGTAGGGGATATACTCTGACTGTTGGTGGAATTAGAGATAAAGTTGGGAGCAGCACAGCGGCAAGCGCAGAGCTGAAATCCGGTGGTTAGATCTGTGGGAGAGCTGGTCAGATTTATGGGTGATGGAGACTAGAGAGACAAATGCGGAAGGGGAAGGGATGAAGACACAACTGCGGGGAGGTGTCAGTTATCAGGATAGCAGCTTGGGCATGGTGGATAAAAGCACAAGGTACCTCCAGAGCACAAGTGATAAGAGAACATGACAGTGGAGCGAAGGACAGTGCACAGATGAAGGGCATGAAAAAAGAGCTTCCTTTAATGTTGTCTTGCGTTTGAATTCCTCTCGATGGTCCAAAGCCCAACCCATATAGGAACCTTAATTCTTCCTTAAGGCACAAACTTTCAATTTCATTAAATGGAAGCAAGTTCTAGTCCTTCATATTAACAATAGCAGAGATTGATTGTGGCATAATCACCACTTCATCTCATTCAGCCTCACACCAACCATGAAATATGGGAATTATGATTATACACACTGCTGTGGAATTGATTGCAATTCATAGCAACCCTATAGAGTTTCTAAGGCTGTAAATCTTATGGGTATGGACTGCCTCATCTTTCTCCTGAGGAGCAGCTCGTGGGTTTGAACCAGTGACTTTTTGTCCAAAGTTTAATCTACTATATCACCAAGTATTCTTAGGATTATTATTACCATCTTCATTTTACTGATGAAAAACTGTAGCCCAGAAAGTGGGGCATGGGGCACAAAAAGTTGTCCCCCACTCCTTCTGTAGTACGTTGTTGCTGAGAAATGACTGCTTAGCCAGCAGCTACATTTTCCCACTCTGTTGGGATCTAAATATAACTGAGAATTCTCGGGCCTCATTCTCAGCATGGCACCAGGACAGAGGGAGACTCCACCTCCAAATTACAGGTAGGGGCTGCTGTCCTGCAACCTGAAGCATTTAATTGAAACAAGAATGTAATGGAAAAGTTAGCCTCTATTATTCTAAGCTACTAAGATTTTGAGTTGTATATGTCACAGAAACTAACAATATCCTAACTCACATCTAAAAGTGACAAAACTTAACGAAGGACGCAGAGCCAGTAAGTGGAAGGATCTGCCTACCTCCTGATCAGAACCCAGACTACTCAGGTGCACTGAATGTCAATGCAGGTACCAGAGCCTCTGTGTCTATGTCTGCATTTAATACTACTAGTATGACAGCACAAGGCACTGCACATGGTACAGCACAGCACAGGTACAGCACATGGAATGGATAGAAGCTAAGTTTTCTGAGTTCTTAGCATCTCCTCTAAGATCAGAATCCTAGCTACACCTTGACACCAAGTCCCCATCCAGGTACTTGCTGGAGCACATGACTCTAGCTAGGGACCAAACATAAGATTCCGTGAGGGGTGGTCAGCAGACAGTGAGAGCAGAGGTAGGGGTTCTGATAGAAGGTCACTAGTCTGAGAGCCTCACTTGAAAATATAAGTGGATAAAGCATTAATGCCACCTTGTGAGACTTCACCTGACAGCAAAGTGTGGGGACCTTCTAGAGGGCTTCAGAGTTTTCTGTTTGCTGTGGAATTAGAAGACTGATGGTAGTGACGCTGACAGTTGGCATTGATGGAAGGCTTACCATGTCCCACACACGAGGCCTTCACTGCTCTGTCTCATTTATTCTTTGAAATAATCGTACAAGTTAAGAGCTACTGTGAAATCTATTTTGCAAGACCGTACACTGGAATTTAGAGACCCTGAACTAACATGTCCCATGGACACCCAACTATAAGGCAGAAGACCCAGGGCTCTAGTTGAACTCTGTCTGGCTATGGAACATGAACCTTAACCACTAGCCTTCAGATGTTCTGGATCATACACTAGTCTCCCCCCCAAAAATACTGAGCGAATTTAAAAATAAATGTTGTGTTACTGGCACAACGTACGCTACATATTATTGTTAGTACCTGATGAGTTGGCTCTGATCATGGGAACCACATACATAACAGAATGAACATTGCCTGGCCCTTCAAAATCATTGATATACTTGAATCCATTATTCTTAGGGCAAGCTAACCTCAGGACAGATTTTCTAGCACAATATCAAGCAATAGTCTATTGTGATTACAAGATTTTCATTGGTGGAATTTTGAAAGTAGATCACCAGGTTCTTTTTTCGTACATTATCTCTCTGGCAGCTCCTTTGAAACCTGTCCTCCATGAGTAATCCTGCTATTAATTGAAATGCCAGCAACAGTTTCCAGTTTAACAATTTGCCATAAGCCAGCACAATAAACTGGCAGTTAGGTGGTGGGCATTATATATTAGTAAAGCCCAATTCATTCTATGTATGTCCAGGTAGAAAAGGAGCCTTGGTGATACAGTGATCAGAGCACTCAGTTACTAATCATAAGGTTCATGATTTGAACACACCCGCCAATCCACAGAAGAAAGACAAGGTGGTAGTCTGCTTCTTTAAACATTACAGCTTTTGAAACCTTATGGGGCAATCCTAACCTGTCTTATGCAGTTGCTATGAGTCAGAATGTGATGACAGTTTGGGGGTTTGTTTTGGTTAAGGGAGAAAAATGGGTAAATATTTAGTACTCCTTCTTCTGCCCTGTGGATTGTCTTAAGTGTCTTTGTGGAGGGACTCTTCCCCTTGGTGCCACTACTGGAATGCTCCAGACTGTAGCCCAGACCTGCTTTATGTTTTCATTTGTCCTCAGCTGGCAAACCTGCTCCAGAAAGGACTGGTGCTGCATAGCGAGGCAGGAGAAGCCCTCTCATATGTTTCACTGTCTGTTCTATTCTAAATAAATAGCTGCCCAGTTCTGAAGCTTTGGGCTCTCAAAGGCCTAGTAAGTCTCAGGTTTCTACTGAGAGGTTATGCTGTTTCTGTAGAAATATCCAGGTACAGTGAAAGCAGTCAGCGCCATGTCTTTAGCACAAGGCTGGGGACTGGGGAAACGTGGGACTCCTGAGCATGTTGGCAGCTCAATTTACCATTGACAGAAGTATGTGTGAGTGTGTGTGTGTGTGTGTGTGCATGCCATGTACATGTTCCATAGAGTGATAAAATGTCCCGATAACCCTGTTTCTAGGTCAAAAACCTGTATTTTGTTCAGCTTGGCATGGCGTCAGTGCTTGTGGAGGCGAGCCAGTGCCATCTGGACCTTCTCAGTGGGCACAGCCCCTTCTGAGAGTGCATCAGGATGTTGGCGAGGCAGGTGGTCTGCAGTGACCCAACAAGTCTTGGAAGACGTCATTCATAAAATATTGAAGCCCGAGGATGCAAAACACAGACCAAATGGCAATGGCAGGCCTTGTGTAGAGAGCATGCAATGGAGCAGAATCTTCCATTCATCCCTGCCTCCACCCAGCACAGGCTGGACACCGCCTGGGGCCCCACTGGTATGGTCCCAAGCCACAGGGACTCGTCGGATGGTTCAGAAATGAACAGATGCCAACCCTGATTGTAGGTGGTCATTTTGTTAAGGATTCCACAGTGTTTTAAAAGCATAGGCCCATGTTTCGTTGTAACAAATATACTGGGAACTCAGCCAAAAAGAAGATGGAAATAAATCTTTGCCCTATGTTGTTTTATGTTCATTCAGAAAAATGGCTGGGAAAACCACCACAAAATACCCCATATCTGATCATGCCCAGGGAAACAGTCAAGTAGAACAATCCTCTGGGGGAAGGTAGGCCTCAGAGAGGGGAGACTGATGAGTAGGAAAGGGGGAAATAATATGACCACAGATTTCTAAAACACATTATACACTGTGATAAACCTGTAGTAAAATGCTGGTTTCTTTCCTTTGCAAAGTGATGCCAGCAACTGCCAGGGCTGGTGCAGACTCTACAGAGAATCTCATCCACAGTGAGTGGGTCTGAGATACAGGATTCGCTTTCTTCGTTAGGTGTTACTCTCTGCTAGCTTTTCTCCTTACAGAACTCCCAGCCAGATCCCTTTGCCGAGGCTCCGTGAGAAAGAGAAGAGTGCTTGCATCCAGATTACATTTGGGACCTAGGCTGGACACGGCAACCCCACTACCATTAAAAGGAGCCGATCCTCCTGCAATTTGGAAATGGGCTCAGGATTTTCATAATTTCTCTTTGATTCTTAAAATAGGCAGTAATTTTACACCAATATCGGAGCAGTAGGGTTTGGTCCAATTACAAAGAAAAATCAGGCATTCTGTTTGCAGAACGGGAAGATGAATGTGACGTGGCAGAGATGTTCTAAGCAGTCTTACAGAAGGTGCATTAAAAATCTTGAATCTTTAGATGCTGGCTCTTATACCTATCCCGTTGATCTTAACTAGTGAGAATAGAGTGCGAGTCCTGGACTGAGATAGATCAGCCTTTGCAATTCTAGGCTCCTGTCAACTAGCTCTGGGATTTCAAGGCCCCACAGTGATGTCTAGCTTTCGTCCCTTACCATTCAATCACTAATGGAGTATCCTGTGTGCAAGCATGGGGATAGAGTGCTGTCAATATAGCACACACACACTTATACACAATGTTCCTTTAAGTGTCTGAAAAACAAAAAACATTCTTTTTCCCTGTAATCTATTGAAATCAGTGCTCATGCTTCAGTAGCATTGTATATGTCTTCCACATCTGTGGTGGCAGTGCCCCCAAAAGGGGTGTGAACTGGAAAGTGGGTGGAAGTGACAACAATAGCATTTATTTATACTCTTTCTTCCTTAAAGAGGTGGATGTGGGGGAAATATTTTGAGCTCCTTTTAATGCAGCGCTAGGCTGAAATCAGTTGTTTCCTCAGCTGCACAGTTTGCGGAGAGAACTTTAGAGGCTCACTGGGATTGCTGGCCTTCTCCTGCTAACGTAGAAAAACAAACACAAGATATATGCCCAGGCATGATCTCTGCCCCACGGTGCTACCCTGCATGTCCATTACCTGGGCAAAGGAATGAACAGCAGAGAGTTCCACACCAGAAACACGGTCTCCTTTTGGAGAAGTTCTTCATCCTGCCTGTGCACTAAGATCTCAGGCCCCACTCCAAGATTTCACTTCTTGTTTTGGAATCATGATATTCAAGAATGCTCCCTGAATCGTCCCCTCCGGGTGATTCTAATCTTTGAGGAACACTGGCAGTGTCAGGCTTCATCTCTTCCCTGTGCCCAAGAGTCTCTAAATACCAACAGTGAAAAGAAGTACAAGCTTGCACGGTATGTGTTCAAAGTTCAGGTTTGGGTTCCTGCCCTTCTCAGACCCCAGTCAAAACTGCCTGAAAATGCGTTCCTTTCTCTAGGTGAAGAGGTGACTCACTGCCTGTCACCTCTGGCTCTGATGTGGAAAGAGCCTGTGGCTCTCTGCCGCTCTGCGTGTCTACAGGGTGTAGGCAGCCAAGGTGACATTCCTGGGCAGGGGCTGCCTGAGCTTGGGTGTGTCTTAGGTCTGCTGCTGAAGTGACTAGCCTGGGCCTGCGACGGCAGCCCTTCTCTGGCGGTAGATGAAGTTACTTGCAATATCTACTCAGCTTGTCATTGCGTTCTTTTGTTTGGATTCAACCTCAATTTAGGCCCAGGATCAGGAAAAGGGACCGCCCCCTAGTTTCTCTACTCAGGTGTCTCGTTTGAGACTCTCCCAAGACTGGATGTACAGCTTCAAAAACCCTAGAGAGCACTTCTGCTCTGCCCTATTTGGAGTTGGAATCTACTCGGGAGCCGTGGGTTTTCTCCAGGTTACAAGAATTACTCAAGGCTGCCTGAGAGTTGGGTTCCTGTGGACAGGCCTGGTGGGTCTTGGGCCCCTGTCGTCTGGTTTCTAGATGCCCCTCCTACCATGGTTTAGATTCCCTGTTGCTGCACTTTGCCTACTTGGTAAGGTCACCTTATGGAACTCTCAATTTCGGACTCCCTCATTTAGTCAGTGTCTGGAGCCACCCTCTGTCTCTGGTCCCGCCCTCTCTTCCATCTTCCGCTATGCCTGTTCCTACATGCTCCCAGTCAAGTGGGAAGGCTGCATTTCTAATTCCTCGCCAACCTTCTATTATCTTCTGGTTTTGATAGATTTAAAGCCAATTGAGATATCATTTCCTAAGAGTATAATTGTTCCTGTCTTAGCCTCTGAAGATGTTGAAATTCAAAAGTCAGGGCTCTTAGGCTGCTGTGACCAATTCTGCTTTCAACAAGCTGCTAGAAAGAAAGAGAGAAAAAAATTGAGACGTAGGGAACAGTGGAGTAGAAATGGTATAAATACTGAATTTCTCCCCCAAACTCTTTCATTGTATCCCATATTATATCTATACCCACGTATCTCGCTCCATTAAGAACTCTCAAAGTTGCACTAAGATTCTAAGGTTAAGGCATGAGTTAATAATCTGACAAGGTTGCCTGATTTAGCAGGCGCAGGGAAGTGATGGAATCTTCTCTTTCCAGGCAATCTGTTAGTTATTCAGTTATTCCCTAATCTCATTTTAGTCTCTTAAAAACAGAAATTGTCTTATCTAGCTATGTTATTGGAAAAGAAAAAAATCTCCAGATTCTCAGTCACAGAGCCTTGGTTGAAAATGTACACCTGCTCTTTCTTGTTGTTAGTTATCTTTGGGTTAGGAACCCCTGGTGGCATGGTTATTACATGTTGCGCAGGGATCTGAAAGACCACCAGTTCAAAATCATGAGCCTATTCCCATGAAGACTCACAGTGCTACTCTGTGCTCTCTGGGTCAGCATTGACTCAGTGGCAGTGAGGGAGAATGATTATGCTTTCTACTCCAGGAAAGAGTTACTGTCTCAGAAATCTACAGGGGCAGTTCTATCCTGTCCTATTGGTCACTATGAGTTGGAATTGACTCTATGGGAGAGAGTTTTCATTGAAGAAGCAACGTTTCTCCCATCATATTTTCAGTGTCTTTAAACCTGAGGAGCGCATCTTCAGGCACTATATCTGACAACGTTCTGCTGCCAGTCGTAATGCTTTCAGTAAAGAATCCCTCAGAGCAGCCAGTCTATTCCATCCTTATAGCCCGTTCTTAGTCTGATAAAGGGAATATCACTCACTCCATGAATCCAGGCGATATGCCCTACAAAGTAGGTGCTACTCTTTTCCAATACTGA
This sequence comes from Echinops telfairi, assembly GCF_000313985.2. NCBI lineage: Eukaryota > Metazoa > Chordata > Mammalia > Afrosoricida > Tenrecidae > Echinops > Echinops telfairi. The sequence goes on from NW_022111324.1 coordinate 89,582,111, forward strand.
AACACAAATAAAGCTTCACAGCGTGTTTGGGTGTTTTTTTATTTGTTTTGATTTTTCGTCTCAAGAGGATTATCTAGATAGTGTGGCTGCCTTCTAGAAGTCTAGTCTCCCCAATGCCACCCGGGATATGGTCTGCAATAGAGCACGAAGTGTTTCCCATGCTCTCCCTTAGAGTTGAGTAGAGCTTCTCTTCTAGGCATTGTGCCTATTGCCCCCTGCCCATTTTGCCTTCTTTCACCAAATTTGTGCTTCTATCAAGGAGACCTGATGAAGCACTTGGCTGCTAACCAAAAGACTGTTTGAACCCCCAGATGGTTCACGCGAGAAAATCTGCATCTATAGAAATTACAGCCCTGGAAATCCTGTAAAGCAGTTCTACTCTGTCTGGAGTGTCGCTATGATTCGAAAGCACTTCTATGGCCGTGGGTTTGGTTTGGGGTTTGCTGCTTCTGTCTCCTTATTCTGATACACTACTCTTGTGTGAGATCATGGATTGGTATTGTATTTAGGCTTGAAGGTAGAAGTGGGGGAGATAGCTATTATGATGGCAACCGTGAGAACATTTTATTTTGAAATTTTATGAGGACAAATCTATTAAATACTGCAAATGTGAGCATTGGCTTTGTGCAAATGTATTTGGGATGCCTTTACAGTTTATGCCTAGCAGTGATCATCGATGTAGTTCAACTAGAGGTCACTATTCTAGTTGGAGTCAAGGAATTTGATCATTTGATTCAGGTGCAAGTGAAATGTTAAAGCTTATTTTAACTTGAGAAATTTTAACCCGGAGAGAGTGCAAGATGGCAGCCGAGTAGCACGTACAGCTGGGACTCCACAGGGAACAGCAGGAAAGAGTCACTAACTTGGATGGCCTACACTTCCAGAGCACAGGATCTTCAGCATAAGGAGACAGTGACACAAACTGACTAAAATTAGAGAGCAGCAACGTCTGCCTATTAGGATCTCCTGGGTCATTTTCCCATGGCATTTGACTGACCGAGTACAGACTGCTGGGTCTGCAGATTGAGAAGCTAGCTGGGGTTGAGGGGTGGTGGAGTGACTGGGATGTAATTCTAAGGGATCAACCCCCCGGTGGATAAAAATAGTAATAGCTTTGGCCCTCTGCCCAAACCAGAAGAACCCAGGTGGAGGTCCCACAGACCTAGATCCCCAATAGTGGGGACAACACAGCCTACTGAGTGGTGGGGTCGTGAGTGAACAGGGCACCCAAGAGCAACAATAAGTAGAGAACATAAGGTTCCATGAGCGCTAGACCCACTTGGCAAATCTAATCCCACCTCCCTGAGGGACAGTGTGGCACAGCCCCCATACCAAGACTCCCTAAAAGTCTGAGACTAGTCTCTGGGGCTTTCTTTTGTTCACATTTTAAACTCCCCTGGTTCATTAACAAAGTTTTAACAAAGCAAGGAGAAACCATCAGGTTTTACAAGCTCAGCTTCTGCAAGCACAGCAGGTTTGATAAGTTTAGGCTGGAGAGAGTCCTAGGGACCCAGAGGCTGCTCACAGCCCACCTATCTAGCTAGTCAGTCAGTACACCAGGCCCCTCACATAAGACACCAGCCCTCTGAATAGGTCATTGCTTTATTCTGCCTACCTAGGCTACCTGGGAGGTGATAGGAGCAGACCCCATGCCCACTTGGCCACCCCCACCAGCTGAAAAGAGTAAACCCCATCCCCTCTAACCTGATTCACCAGAGATCTAGTCTTTCAAGTTATTTAACTTAAATCACAAGAGTACAGGACTTGCAACCATAACAGAAACCCTACTGTGACACCTTACAAGATCACAAGGTAGTAGCACAACATTACCACCAAACACTCTCCCCAACTACCTCAAGATACCTCTGCTCCAAGCATTCCTACTAGCCCCCGACCCCCCAAGACTAGATGTGGCACCAATGGCTCATTGTATTGTTGCTCTGTGTTCGAACAGTCCTTTCTGGCCCCCCACCCTGCCACTTTACAAAGTCGTACATTATTCTTATGATTCATGCTCAGTCAAGACTTCCCTATTTGTGGCTGTACGAAGGCCAGGTCGAAGAAAAAGAAAGAGAGACATTACCATTTTCCTTCCAAATTAACTTGTTTACTTTCTAGTCACGTACCACACCATGTACCCAGAAGTCAGCAACTGCACCAGAGACTAAGCTCCTGGGCAAAGCTTAGAGTGCAAACAAACACATTAGCGACTCTCCCGTGTCTTACTCTAGTATTGTTTTTCCTATTCGTATTCTTAAAACTTCAGTCTCTTGCCCTTTCTTTTAACTTTCCTTTCTTTACTCTAAAGATCTGAAGTTTTACCTCGTAACACTCTTGACCTAGCCTTTAGTTTCACCTTTCTTATCACCAAGTCTGGTCTGTCCTTCTCATCCTCGTAAAACCAAAAGCCGACACCAATCTGACATTAAGCAAAATATTTTTGTTGATCAAATAATAGTACTCATCACTGCAGAGCAAACACTGTTTGGGCCTTCGATCCCTTCCTTTAGTCAACCACCGAATAACACTACCCAATCCCTCCCATTTCTTATTTTGCCTTCTGCTCCTATTGCTTTCCCACCCGCACACATCTCCCCACTCTCTGAATCTTCCCCCAAATCTAATCTAATCTGGCCTAATCTAACATCCTCCCCAAGAGACTTGATGCAAACTGTTCATCACCTCTCTGTTGCACCACCTAACAGTTAACCACTCCCACATACCACCCCCTACCTAGCACCCTGTGTTAGACCGGGTTGCCTGGAGAAACAAATCCACGGACAATCATATATTTATAAGAAAAAGCTTTATGTCAAAGAGTAATTGTATATCAAGAAAATATCCCAGATCAAGTCCTTAAATCTGACATCAGTCCATAAATACCTCTTCAGACTCATGGAGCTACATGCAATGTTGCAGAGTGCAGGGAGATCACAAGTCAGTGGGTGAAAAGTTTGTGTATCCAATGGCGGTGGAGGCATCCCAGCGCTGGCTCAGGTATCCACCGCATGGCTCACTTAGGTCTCAGCTTGGCTCCACATGGCTTGTCAACAGGAAGGTGAAGCAGAGAGAGAGAGTGTGTCACCCGCCTTCAGGGAGAAAGAGAAGAATCCTCATAAGAAGGCCATGCTCACAGGAAGCATCATCAGGCTGTGACATGATGGACAGGCTAGACTCCACCCCTACACTTATTTATCAAGTTGACATGAAATTATGTAACGACCACACATGCCTAATAGCAACTCCAAGATGTCAAGGAAACAACAGAGGATATCAGTGTACACACACACACACACACACACAAAACAAGACAAGCATAAATAAATAACTGAATACCAATCAAGCCTAAATGTAATGCCTGAACCTGAACATGCTATGATTTATCAGAAAAAGAATTTAAAAGAATGATGCTGGTATCTGTGCAACAGCTGAGTGTGAGAAAAAAGGTGGACCACTAGACAAGCTAGTAATCTCACGAGAGGAACTCCAAACAGAAACACAAAGGCAGACACTACAATAGCAGAATTAGACACCACTAGAAAGGAGCAAAAGGACGCTATATAATAACAGAAACAGAATTGAGATGGGAACCCAAATTAGTGAGCTAGAAGACAAATCCATAGATTCCAACCTAACAGAAGAACAAATAACAAAACATGCAAAAGAGACTGCCTGACCTAAAAACCCACTTTCCTAGCCACGGTAGTCAAAACAGCCCGGTACTGGCACAAGAGGACCAATAGACCAGAACAGGAAACCCAAAGCTAAATGCCTCAGCTATGGGAATCCAGTCTTTGACAACGGACCTGGAAATCTCCAGTGGGACAAGGCAGCCTCTTCAACAAATGGTGCTGACAAACTGGGTTTCCTTATGCAGAAGAATGAAATAAGACCCCTACCTTTCCTCTTGCCCCCAAACGAACTCAAGAGGGATTAGATCGAAATGTAAACCCCAAAGCTCCCAGGATTGTCAATGAGAAGGCTGGAACAAATTTAAGGGCTCTATTGTAAGGGATGCATAGACTGGCAAGTATAACATAGGATGCACATTCAGCAGAAGACAAGCTGGAGGGTTGGGGCATGCTGAAATTCCATCACGTACACACATCAAAGGACTTCCTCGGGAGGGGGATGTGAGAGCCCACGGACTGGGAAATAAGTTTTACCAAGGACCCATGCCTCTACTAATGGGTATTTGGGCCATTTATAGTTTCCCTTGTCCTGTTCACAGAAGTTACACTTGAGCACAATGAAGTGTTCTGGAATTTCCATTCTTCTCAAAAGTATCCATATTTTCTTATGATATACAGTTAATAAATACAAATAAACAACTTTATGGTATGCTCTGCTTTCAGCAAAGATCCATTTGACATCAGCAATGATCTCCCTTGTCCACATACTCTTCTGAATCTGACCGTAACATCCAACAGTTCCCTGCAAATATGCTGATGAAACCATGATTGGATGATCTTCAGCAAAATTTTACTTACATGTGATATAAATGATATTGTTCTATAATTTGAGCATTCTGTTGGGTCATCTTTCTTTGGAAGGGGAACAAAAAGGATCTGGCATAGATAAGTGTAGTAGTTCTATAATCATTTGTCAATTTGAAAGGATTAAGAGTGAAGGGATGAAGTCTAGCCTGTCAGCTCACTCCCTGGGAGACATTATTGCAGCTGACAAGACACATGGAACTATGCTAGTGCTTTGAGCTGGAGAAGCCACGGGAGACCCTGCCAGCACTGAGATGCTTACAATGCCACTGGATCCACAAGCCTTCTCACCCACTGGCCTGTGATCTTCCTACATTTGGCGTTATTGCATGTGTTTCGTGAGTCTGAAGAGGACTTTATAGATTGGTATCGGACACATGGGCTAATATCAGATTTATGGACTTGATCTGGACTGGGCTGGGATGCTTTCTTAATACTCAGTTCCTCTTGTCTATAAAGCTCTTTTCTATACACATATGAGTGTCTATGAATTTGTTTCTCTAGTTTACCCAGACTAACACAGTAAAGAAGTGCTTCCTCAGCTTATTGAAATAATCTTTTAGTTACTTCTTTTGGGTTAAGACTTTTCGTGCAGCGTGAGCTTCTTCCTTCAACACCATTTGTTCTTCCTCATATTCTGCCTCTCGAAATGGTTCAATGTTGACTACTTTTTGTTTGTTTGTTTTTGTATAGTGATGCTGTTTATTCTTTTCTTTTTTTTAATGCTTCCTGTAGTTTTCAATATTTTGCCCATAGAATCTTTCAACATTGCTACTTAGAACTTGAGTATTTCTTTAGGTTTTTTTTTCAGTTTAAAATGTGCTGCACGTGTTCTACCTTTTCAGCATTCTAACTCTAGGGCTGTGTATATTTCATTAAAATATGTTACTTTGTATTCTCGAACTTCCCTTTAAAATTTTCTACTCACCTCTTTGACTTTATCAATTCTTCCATTTGCCTTAACTGCAGCACTTTAAAGAGCAATTTTCAGTTTCTTTTGACATTCACTTTGATCTTTTCTTCCTTTTATATTCTCATAATGGCCTTTAGCTTTCATCATGAGTGATGTTCTACACGTCCTCCCTCCCACAGCTCACCAAGTCTTCTGTCATTAGTGTTCAATTCATCAAACCTATTCTTGATATGTTCACAAAATTCAGATGTGATAGACTCGGGCTATATTTTAGTTCTTGTGGATTTGCTTTAATTTTCTTCAATTTCAACCTGAAGTTACACATGAGCAATTGGTGATCTGTTACACAATTGATGCCTTGTCTTGTTTTAGCTGTTGACGTTGAGCTTCTCCATTTTCTTTTCCCACACATGTAGTCAATTTACTTTTTGTGTATTCCATATGGAGAAATCCATGTTATAACTGTGATTTGCGTTGTTTAAAAATAAGTATTTCTTATGAACAAGTTGCTGGTGTTGCAAAATCTACATAGGCTCTCCAGCTTCATGTCGATCACCAAGAACACGTTTCCCAACTAGTGTTCCTTCCTCCTTGTTTCCAACTTTTGCATCCCAATCACCAATATTATCAATGAATCTTGACTGCACATTTGATCAATTTCTCACTGAAAATGTTGACAGAATTCTTTAATTTTTGCATCCTTATCTGTGGGGGGAAAGCTGTTTGCTCCTTAGGCAAATGGCACAGGAACACCATGGCTCAGGCCGTGGGAGCATGCTGATGGTTCAACCTGGAGAGCTAATGAAGCAGCTGCTGGCCTCTCTGCCTGAAATAAAACAGACACTTTGCCTCCTGCTCCCTGGCAAAAGCTGCAGAAATCAGACATCTGCTAACCTATCCGTTACTTCATGTTCCCAACCTTGTCCTCCCCTCCTGTCTGTGAACCGCTTGATTGAAGTTTTAATGCTCCTTTGGATACTCTCACAGAATTGTGAACTGTCCCTTTGTGTAATCCTAGCATGAGGTGCAGGCGACATGACAGAAAGGGTACTTCAACCTGCCTCTAATCTAGTTTGGTGCCCTGGAGTGTCTAGTGTTTCAGGGACCACAGTGCTCCAACTTTTCTCTGTTATCTTGTCTCTTATCTATAAGTTTTCTCATTGCAGATCTTAACCCTCTCAAACCCTGGTGAGAGATGTTAAGATAAAAGCAGGTCTCTACATTATCTTACAACTGTCTATAGTGGTTTGTGCATAAATTTGAATAATAGTATTGGTTGGACTTCCTTGTTTACAGATAGTTATAATCCTATAACAGACAGCACTGTACTTCATGAAATGTTCTTTATGATAATGAATGCAATGCCATTCCTCTTGATTTTGTCATTTCAAGAATAGTAAACCATATGCTTTTCTGATTCCATTTTAATTCACTAGGTTGAATTGATAGCACCTAGTTTATCAATCTTTATGCATTCTCATTCATTTTGATGACTTCCAATTTTCCCATATTTATACTTTCTAGTTCCCACCTTTTGATTATTAATTCATGTTCTGGCTGTGTCTTCTCATTTTGAGTGGTTCCCCATCAGCAAATGAAGGTCCCAAAGGTTTTAATTCCATAAGTTTTGCTCCATCCACATTATTGTGGTCATCTTTACTTTGTCTTCCACCATGTGTGGTTCCTTTATCCATTTGGTACTTCACAATTGCCCTGCAATGGAGCCCTTACATTTGTCCCAGTTTTCTCATCGATGATCCTTACAGCACCAGTATTTGCATTACGGTTTCTAATCCATCTTGAGTTCCTTTTTGTTCATGGGGTGAAGTTGAATCTTACTTCATTCTTCTGCAGATGGAGATCCCATTGTTCCAGCACCATTTACTGAAGAGGGTGTGGTGCCCCTTTCTCACTAAATGTTTTTTTGTCCTTTGTAAAAAGTCAGTTTGCTGTTGATAGATGCTTTTATTTCTGGGCTTTCTATTCTGTCCATTAGTCTATGCATTTATAATTGACTAAGTCTTTTTTACTACTCTGACAGTGTAATAAGTTTTGAGAATGGGTAGTGCAAGGCTTCATACTTTGTCTTCTTTTTGAGAAGTTCTTTGCTTATCCTGGGTCTCTTCCCTCTTTATTAGATGTTGGTAATTAGTTTATCTATTTCTTTATGAATGAATTTGGAATTTGTGTTCGAATTGCTATACATTTGTAGATTGTTTTATGTAGAATTGATATTTTCCTAATATTAAGTCTTCCTATCCATGAACACAGTATAGTCTTCCATTTATTTAGGCCTCTTTTGATTTTTTGTAATAGTGCTGTTTGTGTCTTTGTATTTATTCCTAGGCATTTCATTTGCATGGTTGTTGTAAATAGTATTGTTTTCTTGATGTCTTTTTTGGAGCTCTCTTCACTTAATATTGACAATCAGATTACAGGAATCTGATTGATTTCTCCTTGTGAATGTTGTATCCAACTACTTAACCAAATCCCTTAATTATTTCCAACAGTCTTTTTGTGGCGTCCTTGAAGGTCTTTCTCTATAAAATCCTATCTTCTTCAAATAGCAAGATTTTCACTTCTTTGACCAATTGTATTCCCTAGATTTCTTACTTTCAACACAATGTGGAATAAAAGTGTTAATGGGGGCACTCTTGTCTGGCTCCTGTTTCCAAAGGAAATATTTACAGTTTTTTTCCTGTTGATTGATATGTTGGCAGTTGGATTTTCATATATTGCCTGCATTATGATTAGGAATTTCCCCTTTATTACTATTTATTGAGTGTTTTTATAAGAACTGTGTGTGAGATGTTGTCAAATGCCTTTTCTGCATCTATTGATATGATCATGTGGTTTTTATTCTTTGTCCTATTCATGTGATGGATTACAATGATTGTTTTTCAAATTCTGCACCATCTTTGTATCCCTGGTATGAATTCCTCTTGGTGATAATGTATTGTTTTTGATATGTTGTTAGATTCTATTGACTAGAATTTTGTTGGGAATTTTTGCTTCTATCTTCATGAGGGCTGTTGGTCTGTGGTTTTCTTTCTTTATTGAGTCTTTGCCTGGTTTTGCTGTCAGTGTTATGCTCGATTCCTAGAATTAGTGTGGGAATTAGTTTGCCGACACTTTCTGTAGTCTTGTACATCTTTGTATAGTTGGTGACAGTTGCTCACTGAATACTTGGTAGAAATCTACTCTGAAACCATCTGGTCTTGGCCTTTTCTTGGGTGAACGTTTCTTGATGTTTTCTCTGTTTCTTCTTTTGTCATGGGTCTATTCAGATTTTCTACGTTCATCTCCGATAATTAGGGTATATGATTTAGTTCTAGGTATTTGTCAATTTCTTATAGAGTATCAAACTTATTGGCACACAGTCTTTCATAGTAGTGTTATGATTCCTTTAAATTCATTTGAATCAGTAGTATTGTAACCCTTTTCATCTCTAATTACAGATATTTGTCTTTTCTCTTTCTTGTCTTTTAAGTTTGCCAGCAGTTTATAAATTTTATTAATCCCTCACAAAACCAATTTCTTATCTTGTAATTTTTTCCATTGTCTTTCCATTTTCTAGTATACTTAGGCTCTAATCTTCATGATTTCCTTTCTTCTGCTGTTGGGGAGAGTATGTTGTGGTCTTTGGTCTAGTTTTGGAGATATTGGGATTTCACTTATTTTTTAATGTTACATTGTTTGCTATAAATTGTCCTCTGATAATGCTGATTGCTATAATCAGCAACATTTTGGTGTGTGGTGTTATTGTTCTCATATGTTTCAAAAAAGTCTTAATTTCTTCCTTTATTTGGTTACCCAGTCACTGTTAAATAGTATGTTGTTAGTTTCCATGTGCTTCTCTTTAGGTTCCTGTTCTTTATATTCCAATTTTATAGCATTCTGATCTAAGCAAATGGATTATAGAGTCTCAATGATTTTGAATTTGTTAAATCTTGCTTTGTGGCCTCACATGTGCTCTGTTCTAGAGTATGTACTGTGTGTACCATGTGAGAAAAATGTATCCTGTGTAGTCATCAGGTGAAGTGCACAGTGTATGTCCAGGAAGTCAGGATAGTTGATTGTGTTTTTAACTCGTTTATTGAGGTTCTTTTTCGATTATCTGTCTTTCCTTGAGAGTGGTGTGTTGAAGTCTCCTCCTATCCTTGCCAAGCTGTTTATTTCTGTCTTCAACTCTGTGAGGATTTAATTGATGCAGTAAGCTTCTTTCATTATATATATATGTTTATCATGGTTATGTCTTCTAGTCTATTGTTCCTTTAATCATTATGTAGTGTCCATTTTTGTTTTTCATTATGCCATTTGACTTAAAGTCTATTCTATAAGAGATTTATATTGACACTCCTGCTTTTATATGGCTGCCACTGACTTGGTAATTTTCTTTCACCACTCTTGATCTTTAGTCTAAATAGGGGGAGATAAAGGCATGGAGAGGCTGGATGACAAGCTCTCATAGGTGAGACAAAAATGTTCATAGGATTATAGGATTTAGATAAAAGTGTTCAGAAAACTCTAGTTGTTAGGCATAGAAATATTTTGTCTTGTTCACTTATAGAATACAAGATTTAAATGGGCCTGATATATTTTCAGTTGCACATGTGTTAGTTGATTCATGTTAGATGCAAATATGATTTTACTATTGTCTTTGTTTTGAGATTATCCATAGTTAATAAGTTCTATAAAGGTGTCAAGTTGACAAAAGGTGGTCTGTGGTAGTGAGCTGATTTCATGTCGACTAGATGCTCCTAACCTGGAGTGGAGTAAAACCTGTCCATCAAGTGGTAGCTTGATGACACTCCCTTGGGGGTGTGGCTTTTTCTATGAGAATGAGGGACACTGGGAACTGCCTTTCTCTCTACCACTTCATCTTCTTTCTGGCTAAGATTTCACTGGAACTCTATGCCTGTCTCCAGGGGTGACCCTATGTGAACCTCTGGACAATAAGAGCTATTGATACCCTGCTATGATTCCACCATGAATCCACGAGACTCTGTATCAACTGCCCTGTGATCTCTCTGTTCCTACTTCTCCCTTCTGTGCTGTCATCCTGCTGTGCCATAGACGGAAGAGGATCATCTAGCACTGGATCTATGGACTTGAGGTGAACTTGAGTGGGGTGACTTCTTGATATAAAGTCGATTCTTAATATGAAGTTCTTTCTTGTACTTAGGTAAATGTCGCTGGACTTATTTCTCTAGACAATCTGGGCTAAGACAGTGTCCCACATTATTTTCAGACATCTTCAGACTCCTTTGCTCTTTTTTGTTGATAGTTTCTCTTGTAGGTTGTAGTGACTATCTTTGAGCACACTAATTAAAATCTCCCTTTCTTCTATTCTAATCCTCAGGCCTTTTACTGTGTTGCCTAATACTGTTGTATGAATGTTATCTTCTGAGATCCCTTTTGGTTGAAGGATTTTAATTTTTCAATATCTTCCATTGCTCTCATGAGTGATCCTCACATCTATTGAAGGAACTTAAACATCATAATTCTGAATTCTGTTTCTGGTACTTCCAAGGCCTCTTCTCAGAGTACTCCATTGTATTTGGATGATTTTTTTATATATACAGTGGTTGACTGTATATGATGGTTCTCCTAGCATTGTGGTGCACCTGTTAGTGTTGTGTGAGCTGCTAGCTTGTATAAGGATATGTGGGGGAGGTATAACAGAAGCTGGAAAACAGACAATGGTGAAATGAAGAAAAAGGCATTACTTATCATTATAAGTAATCAGGGAAATCAGGAAGAAAGAAGAGCAAGAATAAAATAAAAATAGTGATGAAAATAATAAGCAGCCATCTGAATTAGCCAACAGATCTGCGAACATAATGGAAAATGCATTTTAAGAGAGTTATCAGAACTAATATTTCAAAAAAAGAAGAGCTGTTTCATTGAAATATATTTCATGAGGAAAAGGAGAGAGAGTTCAGAAAGAGGTGATGGGTGGGACAGAAGAAAATTGTAAGCAAATATTCAGACCCTAAGAAGAGGGCTTAAAGTGTATATTATGATTAGAAAAATAAGCAGAATTAAAGAAAGAGAAGAAAGGAGGAAGAGAAAAAGTAAACAAGTGAAAAGAAGAATAAAAACACAAGGAGAAAGGAAGAGTGAAAAACTGTTTCCAGAGATGGGAAGAAGACACAAAAGAATGGGCTGTGGTTTGGGTGTGGCTACTGGAGGGTTTTTTTGCTGTGGCGGCATGAACTTGGGTAGATCTTTGCACTCAGAGAAAAAGAGGGAAGAAAAAAAAAAAAGCCCTGGTTTGGGTGGGTTTGACCATATCTGTAGACCTGCCTATTTTTGCCTGGCAGGTATGTGTATGCTCAGGGTGGTGGGGTGGAATGGAAAGAGGAAGTAGGAGCGATACAACCAAAAAACCAAACTCAATGCCATCAAGTCAATGCCAGCTCACAGCAACCCTGGAGGACAGGGTAAAGGTGTCTGTGGGTTCCTGAGATTGCAACTCTTGACAAGAGGAGAAAGTTTTCCCTTTCTCTTGTAGAGCAGCTGGTGATTTTGAACTGCTAACCTTGCAGTTAGCAGCCAAACACATGATCACTACACCACCAGGAGATACATAGGAAAATAATAAAAGTATTATAATAGACCAAATATATGAAAACCAAATAAAATGAAGTAAAAAAAAAAAAAAACATCTTGCAGGAGGGAACATTTTCTCTTTTGTTTGTGTTATTGTGCACATTCTTCTGAAATGTCAAAGAAGGGGTGTGTGTTGGACGGAGGGGGGGGCATCAGATGACAAAAATGGAAAGAAGGAGGGAGAGGTAACAGGTGTTGATTGGGTACTTAGAATGTCTGGACAAGGCTGCCCACACAGTCTGCTATCCATATAGGGCCCCAGGAGTCAGGTAGGTAAGAAGTTTGGCTGGTTAGATTGGCTTAGGGACGGGGAAGGATCAGCTGTGCAAGGAAGGGGTGGGTGCACAGAAGTGGCTCATTGCTGTTGGTCAATGAAAAGGGTGAGTCTGTAAGCAGGCATTACTGATTACTTTAAGAGGCATTACTCTCACTTTAAGAGAAACTTTGAAGTATTTAGCTTCTATGTTGATTTTCTCACTTCTACGGAGTACAGGATATTCCTCCTAGTAGACCCTCTCTCCAGGTGTTGCTGACAATATTTTCCCATGCTTGGGACCTGGCAACCATAGTCCCTTCTCTGTAGTTAGTTAGGTTTTGTGGCAAATCGAGTGGGACAAGATTGTCAGTATTTGAAAGTTGAGGCCTCCTCCATGACATGATCTAACATAATGTAAACAATGCCTTGATGTAATCTGCTATGAGCAACACAGCAGTTATAAGAGGTTAGGGAGAAGTACCATGTTCTTTCCCAGGTCTCAGCCCTGCTACGGTAGAAAAGAAATGTCCTTAAATATCCTACTCCTATTTAAGCAGACACTATGGGAAAATTTGTTTCTGTTCTTGTGATATGGATCCTGCCTCAATCTCATCAACCTCCAATTTTTGGACTTCAGCAACTGGCCACCATATTGTCTGCGGGCCTTGAATTTGACTCTGCAACCATGAACCTTACTTTTTGACCTTGGAGTCATCCATCTCTGTCTCCACCTTTCTTCTATCTTCTACTATCTTTCTGCTTTCTGTTTGCCAGTTTTGGCATATACATGAGTCAAGAAAGGCCTCCAGTTTAACGTCTGATCCATAGACTTGAACTGAGTGTATGTAGGGTCACTATGAGTTGGAACTGACTCAACAGAACCAAACAATAACCAACATAATTTATGAGCCATTTTCTTGAAATAAATGTATACTGGTGTGTGTGTGTGTGTGTGCATCGCTGGGTTTACTTCTCTAGAAAACTCAGTATAATGCACTGTATCACTGAAGGCAGAGAAAGAGGAGCATAGAGAAAACAAGACCCTACCTCTACATCCAAAAAGGACAAGTTGGAAAACAGAAGTTTGACAAACATCTTGGGTAAATATCACATAGGATAAAAATTGTCTTAGTCGGGGTTCCTTAAAGACCCAGAGCCCCTGACATTTGATATATCACATTACATTTGTTGTGAGGTGCTGTCAAGTCAGGTCTGGCTCGTGGTGACCCTACATACAACAAAAGGAAACACTGCCTAGTCCTGAACCATCCTCACAATTGTTCTCATGTTTGAGTCCATTGTGGCTGCTACCATGCCAATCCATCTTGTTCAATGTGTTCCTTTTTCTTTCTACCTCTCTACTTTACCAAGCATAATATCCAAGACTGATTTGTTTCTTCTTTTGGCAGTCCATGTTACTTTCAATATTCTTCACAAGGACCATAATGCAAACGCAACAATTCTTCTTCAGACTTCCTTATTCAATGTCCAACTTTCACATGCATGAGACATTTGAAAATATCATAGATTTTTCTTTTGGTTATGTTTGCTTTGCTTTGTTTTTGTGTGCATTATTGTTTGTGTATGTCTATGTAGACAAGATAGGTGGGATGAACAACCGGGAAGAGAGAATAATGGGACTGATGGTTCTGGAGGGAAGGGGGAGAAGAGGAGGTAGGGCAAAGGAGGTGGGTGCCAACAAACCGAAGGACAAGGGAAGAATAAGTAATCTAAAATTTATGGCAAGAAGGGCATAGGATGCTTGGGAGGCCCAATCAAGGGCACGGTAGCCGAGAGGAATTACCAAAACCCAAATGAAGGCCAAACATGAGAGCTGGACAGGAGGAAAGGAAAAGGAAATAGAGAAAAGAACTAGGAGGCAAAGGACATTTATAGAGGTCTAAATGAAGGCATGTATATATGTAAATACATTTGTATACAATGATAGGGGAATAGATCTATGTACATATATTTATTTATAAAGTATTACAGTAGCAGATGGACATTGGGCCTCCACTCAAGTACTCTCTCAATGCAAGAATACTTTCTCAATGCAAGAATACTTTGTTCTACTAACATGGCATTCTGTGATGTTCACCTTCCCTAACACGACTGCTGAAGACAAAGTGGGTGCATAACCAAATGTGGTGAAGAAAGCTGATGGTGCCCATCTATCAAAAGATACAGCATCTGGGGTCTTAAAGGCTTAAAGATAAACAAGCGGCCACCTAGCTGAGAAGCAATAAAGCCCACATGGAGGAAGCACAAGAGCCTGTATGATCATGAAATGTCAATGGGGTCAGGTATCAGGCATCCAAGATCCAGAACAAAACAACAAAAATCATATCAATGGGAATGGCGGGGGACACCCCATTGTCAGAAAGGCCCCAAGGAAAAGACAAGCCAGTTAGAGTGCAGTATAGCACTGACAAAACACACAACCTTCCTCTAGTTCTTTAATATTCCCCTCCCCCCACTATCATGACCCCAATTTTATCTTACAAATCTGATTAGACCAGAACATATATACTGGTGCAGATAAGAGCTAACAACACAAGGAATCCAGAACAGATAAACCCCTCATGATCAATAAGGGAAGCAGCAATACTAGTAGGGTAAGGAACGGGGTGGGGGGAGTACAGGGAAACCATTCACAATAATCGACATATGGTCCCCCTCCCAGGGGGGATGGACAGCAGAAAAGTGTGTGAAGGGAGATAGCGGTTGGTGTAAGACATGAAAAAAATTATAAATTATCAAGGGGACATAGGAGAGGGAGGGAGGGAAGGGGAGGGAAGGAATAACATGAGGAGTTGATACCAAGGGCTCAAATAGAAAGAAAATGCTTTGAAAAAGATGATCGCAACATATGTACAATTGTGTTTGACACAATGGATATATGTATGGATTGTTATAAGAGCTATAAGAGCCCCCAATTAAAAATATATATATATATATATAGAATCACGACTTGAATCAGATGCACCTTCATCCTCAAAGCAACATCCTTGCTTTTCAACATTGTTAAAAGGTCTGGTGCTACAAATTTACCCAATGCAATGCATCCTTTGATCTCTTCCCTGCCGCTCCCATGACCATTGGTTGTTCCTGGAGCAAGATGAAATCCTTGACAAATCAATCTTTTCTCATTTTATCATGATCGTACCTGCTGGTCCAGTTGCGAGGATTTGGGTTTTCTTTACACAGATTTATACTCCATACTGAAGGCTACAATCCTTGTTCTTCCAAGCATGTGCTTCAAACCTCCTCATGTCAAGCAAGCAGGTGTTCTGGGAGTCCCATTCTTCTCAAGCTCTCCATAGTTTGTCATGATCTACCCAGGCAAATGCCTTGGCGTAGTCAATACAAAAGTAAACATCGTTTTTCTGGTGTTCTCTATTTTCAGCCAAGATCCATCTGACATCAGCAATGATATTCTTCTTGCATGTCTTCTTCTGAATCTGGCCTTCATTTCTAGCAGTTCCTTGCAGATTTACTCCTTTGACCATTGCTTGATGATCTTCAGCAACATTTTATTGCATGTGATATCGATGATACTGTTCTATAATTTGTGCATTCTGTTGGGCCACCTTTCTTTAGAATAGATACAAAGATGGATTTCTTCCAGTTAGTTGGCCAGATAGCTGTCTTCCAAATTTATTGGCATAGACTAGTGATGGCTTCCAGTGCTTCATCAGCTTGTTGAAACATTTCCATTGGTATTCAACCAATTTCTGGAGTCTTGCTTCTGCCTGATCCCTTCAGTGCACCTTGGATGATTTCCTTCAGCACCATGGATTCTTGCTCATATGCTACCTCTGGAAATGGTAGAATGTTCACTAGTTCTGTCGGGTAATGTGACTCTGTATTCTTTCCATCTTCTTTTGATGCTTCTTACATTGTTCAATATTTTGCCTATAGAATTTCTCACTGTGCAACTTGAGGCTTGAATTTTTCTTGCGTTCTTTCTATTTGAGATAAACTAGGCTTGTTCATTCCTTTTGGTTTTCCAGTTCTAGGTGTGCACATTTCATTCTGATATTTTACATTCTCCACTCCAGCTACCCTTTTTAATTTTCTAATCAACTCCTTTACTTCATCATTTCTTCAATTTGCCTTAGCCATTTTACAATTAAGAGCAAGGTTCAGAGTCTCTTCTGATATCCACTTTGATTCTTTTCTTTCTTGACTTTTCAATGACCCTTTGCCTGCTTCATGTATGAATTTCATGATGCAATCTCCCAGCTCATTTTAATTCGTCTTCAATGCATCAAATCTGTTCTTGATATGGTCTCAAAATTCAGGTGAGATGTACTCAAGATCATGCTTTGGCTCACATAGATTTGTTTCCAATTGTTTCCATTTTCATTGTCTGTTTCAATTTTCTTCAGCTTCAGCCTGAACTTACATATGGGCAATTGATGGTCTGTTTCACATTTGGCTTCTGGCCTCGTTTTAACTGAGTTTTTTTTTAATGCATTAGTTGGAATTTAATGCATCATTCATATCATTCCATATTTCAAACACGTCAAGTAGAATTGTACTATTGCCATCACAATCAGTTTCCAAACTTCTTTTTCTACATGGACTCCTTGACATTGTCTCCCTTTTACCCCAGAGCCATTACTGTACCCCCCTCACCAAACCACTTATTCTACTTGCTGTCTCTATAGATTCATCAATCCTGGGTTTCATATACTGACAATTGAAAAGCATATAGCATAGTTTTTTGTTGTTGTTTTGTTGTTATTGTCTTTTATAGCACAGCTTTGAGAGTGACCTCCATTGACATAACACCTCTGAGATAAATTCTAATATGAATAAACAACAAGAAAACAATAGAATACACACCAAAAATACAGAGGCTTAGAAACCAGGTCAGGTCCAGCCTGCATCATAGGTGTGATCTATTGACAAAGTTTTAGCAGTTCAAGTCAGATTGATGCTTTTGATCTTCTATACTCCTCTCTCCCAAGCACTCTGTTTAGGGACCACTTTCCTCTCCTCCCTCAATTGTACAAAAGGGGAGTTCTGTGGAGGTTTATTCCTTATGTAGTTCCCAAATGAATCTTGAGCTCCCACTGTCATCCATTACCTTCTGCACACCACATTCTCACAATTTAGACTCTGATACCAATCCCTCCTTTGACTTCAGATTATATGGATTACAATCCTTTGGTGACTAATGATGGTGTGCTTCTTCCATGAGGATTTAGTTGACATTTCACTTAGATGGCTGCTTGTTTGGAGGCAGCCTTTAAGATCCCAGACACTAATTTATTTGATGGCCAGACACCATCTACTTTGTCACATTTTGCTATAGCACCTGTATTCTCTGTTTACCCTGCCTGAGGGCAACTATTGAGCAGGGCCATAATGTAAGAACCCCATATGGGTTAATTGCTCTTAATTTGGAGCTAGGATTTAGTGTGAGCCCCAAACCCATTCCAGGATCTATGTTTTTGTTTTTCCCTTTTAATTTGGTGTAACTTGGGAGTTAATACACAAGTCATATCATTCCATAGTTCAAACACGTCAAACAGAATTCTATAATTGCTACCAAAATCAATCTCCAAATATATTTTCCTTCCTGGACTCATTGACATCATCTCCCTTTTAATCTTCCTCACCCATCTATATCCCCCTCTCCTTGAAATCCTTGTTCTATTTGCTTTCCCAATAGGCTCAATGTCCTTGGGTTTCATTTACTGACAAACAGAAAAACAAGTAACACAACTTCAAGAGAGTGACCCCAATGGTAACCCACCTCTAAGATACACCCTAATATGGACAGGCATAAGCAAAATAAAACAGAATGTCCGTCACATAATTGCTGGAATAATGGAATAATATGTATCTTAATACATACAGCATATAGGGTGTTGATGTAGCAAGACCTTGTTTGTCCGTCAACCAACTATACACCACTCTTGGTAAAGCTGTTTTCTGCTTCCTCAGACAGCGTGTAGTTTCCGACTTAACTCCTCAGGGTACAAGTGTATCTGAAGTAGACTTCAGTTCACCCAGTGTAGTTTCCAAATGGGGTCTCATAGAAGTAGCCTCTGGAGCATGCCGTGTGCCCCAAAGATACAGGATTCAGTGTCCCAGTGTTCCAGGCACCCAGCCTGCCTTCCCCGGGCTACCCCCAGATGCCCTAGTTCATTGTTGCCCACCTGTTTCATGCCACTAAAGACACACCTCCTCTAATGTCTAAAAAAGCATCCTCAGACACTCCTCCCCACACCTGGAGGTCAGCCCTCCCTCCCCTACCCCAACAGATGTGCAATTGTGTTCCCCCAAAGTGACCATTCCCTCTCCCCTCTCTTGCACAGCCCCTCCCATCCTTGTCCCAGTTTTCTCACTGATAATCGTGAGAGTTTGGGGTTATATATTTAGGTCTTTGATCCACCTTGAGTTGGTTTTTGTTCATGGAGTGAGATATGGGTATTGTTTCATTCTTCTGCAAGTGGATATCTAGAGTTTCCAACACCACTTATTGAAGAGGGCATCTGCTTCCCTTTAATGTTTTTAGGGACTTTGTCAAAAATCAGTTGTCTGTATGAGGATGTTTTTATTTCTGTTTTTTTCTGTCCTGATCCATTGGTCTGAGGATCACTATACCCATACCAGGCTGTGTTGACCACTGTGGCTGTAGAGCAGGTTTTGAGATCAGGAAGTTAAAGACCACCTACTTTGTTCTTCTTGAGTTCTTTGCCTATCCTGGGCTTCTTCCCTTTCCATATGAAGTTGGTAATTAGTTTTTCCATTTCTTTGAAGAATGATGCTGGAATTTTCACAATATTGAGTCTTCCAATCCACAAATATGGTATGTGCTTCCATTTGTATATATCTCTTTGGGTTTCTTGTAATAGTGTTCTGTACTTTTCTTCATACAGGTCTTTTGTATTTTGGGTTAGGTTCATTTCTGGGTATTTCAGCTTTTGTGTGGCTATTGTGAATGGTACTGATTCCTTGGTATCCTTCTCTGCATTCCCATCCTTGGTATATAGGAGTCAAATTGAATTCTGCTTGTTGATCTTGTATCCTGCTACTCTACTAAACTCCTCTATTGTTTCCTGCAGTCCTATTGTGGACTCCTTAGGATTCTCAATATATAAAACCATATCATTTGCAAATAACGCAATTTGCATTTCTTCTTCACCCAGTTGTACACCCTTGATATCTTGTTTTATGGCATTGGTTAGGACTTCCAGGACAATGTTGATAGAAGTGGCAATATGGGGCATCATTGTCAGGTTCCTTTATCCAGCTTTTCTCCATTGAGCGTAATATTAGCTATTGGCTTTTCATATATGGTTTTTATTGTATTGAGAAATTTCCCTTATAATCCTATCTGCTTGAGAGTCTTTTTGTTGAGGTGTTTGCATCTATGTTCATTAATTCACTATCCTTGTGGGGCCTTTGTGTGATTTGGGTACAGTGACTCTGCATGTTTTTTGAGCTGCTCCCCGGCACCCCCCCCCATCTTCTTTTGATCCTTCTTGTATTGTTCAATATTTTGCTCATGGAATCCCTTAATACTTCAACTCAAACCTTGAATTTTTCTTAAATTAGTTTACCTTGAGATATGCTGAGTTTACTCTTCTTTATTGACTTGCTGATTTCAGGTCTTTGAACATTTTATTATAATACTTTGTCCACTCAAGCTGCCCTTCGGAATTTTTTGTTCAGGTGTTTTACTTCATCATTTTTGCCATTTACTTTAACTATTCTACATTTAAGAATAAGTGCCCAAGTCTCTTTTGACATCAGCTTTCATCTTGTCTTCCTTTCCTGTCTTTCTAATGACCTTTTGGTGTCCTTGTATAGAATGTTCTTGTGTCATTCCAGGGGTCGTCAGGTCTTCTGTTGTTACTACTTACTTGTCCCATCTCTTCTTGAGATGTTCTTGAAATTCAAGTGGGATATTTTCAAGGTCCTTGTTTGACTCTGTGGACCTGTTTTGATTTCTTCATCTTCAACCTGAACTTGCATATGACCAGCCCATGGTGTCCTTTTGACTGATGATATTGAGCTTCTCCATAACTTCTTCCCACAGATGGAGTCAATTGTATTCTTGTTTATTCCATCTATGAGGTCTGTGTGTACAGTTACCTTTTATGTTACTGAAAATAGGTATTTGCAATGAAGATGTTGGTCTTTTAAAATTCTATCATGTGGTCTCCAGCCTAATTTTGACCACCACTATATTTTCAAACTACTATTTCTTCCTCTTTAATTTCAGTGTTCACATTCCAATCACCAATAATTATCATTGAATGTTGATTGCATGCTTGATCACTTTCAAACTGAAGAAATTGCTAGAATTCTTTCATTTCTTTATTACTGGCTTCAGTGGTTATGTATAAAATTAAATATATTAAATTTTCTCCTTTGTATGTATAAAGACACCATCCTACCATACACAGTATTGTACTTCAAGATAGATCTTGAAATGCTATTTTTTTAATGAATGTGACATTTTTATGAATGACTATTCTTCCTGAATTAGTCATTTCTGTCATAGTGAAGTATATGATTGTTTGGCATTGCAATGAGAGATATACCAAAACAGTACATCACAGAGTTCTGAACATTCAACCATTGCTTAGAACCACAGCATACAAAAGTAGATTGAGACCTGGATGCTAAATCTGAACAAGGTGACGTCATGCTCAAATAAATCATTTAAATATGACTCAGAGATGAAATGTTATATTTTTAACATAATATCACTTCTAGGATATACTAAAATATCACTTGCCATATCATGCAACAACAACAAAAAAAGCACAATGTGAGAAACAAATCAACTGACACCAACACTAAGATGAATCAGATGACAGGATTATCCAATGAGAAATTTAAAGGTGCCATTATAAAAATGCTTAATAAATAACAATTTCTCTTGAAAACAAATGAGAAAAAACAGGACACAGAAATAAGCTATACAGCAAACCCCTCCCCAGTTTAAATTATGCAATTGAAAAATGCAATAATACATTTAACACTTATTGGATGGGCTCAATAGAAGATAAAAGTGACAAATATTAGAATGATATCCTTGAGTACAGAGAAAAAAGGTTTATTTACCCTGAGCAATACAGGTAAACAGACAGAAAATAAACTGAGCCCAGGACCTGTGGTAAAATTAGAACAGAGATCACATTCATATTTTGAGTCCAAGAAGGAGAGAAGAAAGAGAAAATGGAACTGCAGAATATTCAAAGAAATAGGAGCATAACATGTTACAATTTGGGTGAAAGACATTAATCTGAAGATTCAACAACCTGAAAGAACTTTACAATAAGTCTATAAAAATCTATGCTAAGACATATGCTAATTAAAATTATGAAAACTAAAGATAAAGAACAAATCTTGAAAATAGTCTTATTGTGATACCCAGAGCAACCCAGGGAGGGGGACAACTAAAAAAGAAGTAAACTCAAAATCTTCAAGTAACCCACAGAAAAGCAAGAAAAGAGTTCAAAAAGACAAAAACCTATAGGAAAAACTTAAATAATAAATGAAATCCCACACTGAAATTCTAACATATTGATGATTACCTAAAAGGAAATGTTATAATTTTATCTATCAAAAGGTAGAGATTGAAAAAAAGTATATAAAACTATAACTTGGCTGTATAAATTTACATGAAATCCATTTCAACTTCAGTGATATAGTTTGAATGTAGACATCTGAAAAAGATTTATCATGTAATCATGAAAAAATAGAAGTGCCTATATAAATAAAAGATAAATTAGAGTTTGGAAAAAATAAAGTTACTAAAAATAATGAGGGGATGCTCTTCCCATAGCGGCCTGAGGTTATCTGCCAAAATGGCTAACAGCTCACTGAACCCAGAAAGCCCCCCCAAAATCACGCTAACAAGAGGATTGAATCCTTTTTAAGAACACCCGTGAAACTGCCCAGGCCATTAGGGGTATGCATAACCAGAAAGCCACCAAATACTTGAAAGCTGTCATTTTGCAGACACAGTGTGTGTTCTGATGTTACAATGGTGGAATTGGTAGGTGTGCCCAGGCTAAAAAGTGGGTTTGGACCCAGGGTCAGTGACCCAAAAAGAGTGCTGAATTTTTGCAGCACATGCTTAAAAATCAGAGAATAATGCTGGATTTAAGGGTTTAGACATGGATTCTGTGGTCATTGAGCACATCGCGGTAAACAAAGCCCCCGTGGGCACTGCTGGATGTACAGATCTCGTGGTCAGATCAATCCATACATGAATGCCGCCTGCCACATTGTAATGATCCTG
>NW_022111324.1:89605969-89621452 GCF_000313985.2 Echinops telfairi
CAAAGAATATCACTAGAGAATCTGCAGCTAGTAAAAGTATGTGCATAATTAGGGACCACTACAATTAATTTTATTCACATGGATTCAACAACCTAGAAGAAATGAATCAATTTCTTAAAAATCACTGTGGCAGGTAGATTTTAGGCTGATTTGCATGTGTGTAAAAGTGTAGGGCTGGAGTCCAACTTTTCATCGGGTTATAGCCTGATAACACCTCCTTGGGGTATGGACTTTTAATAAGAGAGACGCTGGGAGCTTCTCTTCCTCTCTCTTGCCTTTCGCTCTCCTCCTTGCTGGGACTTTGTGCCTGCCTCCAGGGCATGAGGGCCTTCCACCTAGATAGCTAGCGGCTCGCTTTCCTATTTCCATTGACCTTGGCCTCACATAGTGTGCCCTCACCAGCCTATTAGCTCATCACTCACCCCCTTACCCCTCTTCATCTCCAGCCGGCAGCTATGTGTGTTTGAACAGGGTTCTGGCCAGCATCAGACCCCTGAGTTTGAGTTGGACTGGGCTGGGATGCCTTCTTATATAATTTCTTCTTGATATAAAGTTCTTTTTAAAACACAGGTGAACATTGCTGGTTGTGTTTCTTTTGACATCCTAGCCTAACACAGGCACCTATTACCCAAACTTAACCAAGATGAAATAGATGATCGGAATGGTTCTATGTAATTAAAGAAGTTGAATTTTAAATTTATAATTTCCCCCCAAATATCTTCAAACCTGAATAATTTCATCACAGAATCTTAAAAATGATTTGGGGAGTAGAGTAGGATTAATATCAATTTTGCAATCTCTCCCAGAAAATAGGTGACTGAACATTTCCCAACAATTATATACGGCTGGTATTACCTTAATAACAAGAACAAAGTACAAACAAAACTATAGACAGTCCTCTTGCATGAACTTAGAGGTTAATATCCTAAGAAAACATTCGCAAAGCAAATCTAACCATGTATAAAAGCAATTATATACCATAACTAAGTGGGATTTATTCCAGATATTCAATGCTTTCATATTAGGCGCCATACAATGGGGGTGGGGGCAGAGGTGGGAGGGGAACTATTGACGCATGCAAAAACTTGGATGAATCGCCAAAGAATTTTACTGAGTGGCACAAAACAACCACAAAAGGTTAGGAGAATAGGCATGCTTATAAAAACACATCACAGAGATTCCTGTAGTAATGGAACTATTTTGTGGTGGTAGCAACTTGAATTTACACAGATAATAAAATTGCATAGCAATAAAGTACCACAGACAGACACAAATGAGTTTAAGTAAAACTTGAGAAATCTGAATACGGTTGGTTAATCGTATTAATGACAATATCTTCATTGTGATATTGGACTATAATTTGACAAGTTGTTACTTTCGGAGGGGACTGAGTGGAGAATTCATATGATCTTCTGATTCATTTCTTATAACTTCATGTGAATTTATAATTACAGCGAAATGAGACGTTTAATAAAATAAAACAATTATCTGAGACACCTTTTTATCAAGACATTGCTAGGAGAGCTTCTACTCTACCTCCTTCCATAGTCACCTTTCTACCATCAAACATCTTAATGAAAATGGAAAGCAATCGACATTATCATCCTGTGCTTAGGGCTTTGTGCCTTTCCTGAGCTGACGTGGTGGATTCATTACTATCCCAGTACGTAAAGGTCATCAAACACACGTACACTCACCCCCACCTCCACCCTCCCACCACCTACCCATACTGAATAAATTGACAAAGGTAGAAATCATTTTGTAAATAAAGAGTTAACCAGCAGCTGAATAATTGTCCCTGCAATGCAGGAGTCCTGCTTGCTGCTGACACTAAGGAAACGGTCCGCATTCATATTCAAAGCCCACAAACCTTGACAAATCCTGCTGCTAGAAATTTGAGTAAATTTGCTTTCATCTGCAGTTTCTTCGTGCCTGTGCAGCTTGGCATGCAAGCTCTGGCTGTGACTGACAGCCCGCAATTCAGGGTGAGACTGTAATTGAGTCAGCGATACTTTAGATAGGGCCTTTTGAATGATGCTATCCTTTCACCTACGTGAGGGGGATCTGTGATTTTGGAAGGAAGTGTTTACTTAAATTTCCACTCATAGAGATAAAGCAGAAGTGTGAGTATCATTACAGTCACAGAGATGAGAATAATTCACCCCTCTCATGATATGTTGAAGAAACACAGGAGGTGTCAAAAAATTCATGTGACTGAAACTATAAGACAAACCTCAAATATTCTTCACAAACGGTTATTTTGTCATCTTTGGTTTTGAGTTACTGTGATGCACACTGTGTGGAACAACCATGTAAAGCAGGACCTGGCTGCATTTCTCTACCTTAAGGTTTGGTAACGAACCATTGCATTGTTTTATGCCAAATAGAATTGAATTAAAAACTTCTGATGAGTAACCAAAGCTTTTAAATCAGTGCTTGGTCCCTAGAACTTTCTTACACAATTTCCTGCTTGTATACAATGGACAAGGATATAATACAAACCTTTCCCATGTGTAGAAAACACAATGTCAATGTCTATGTCAAATGATTTGCCTAATCACCTTTGAGATTCTGATCAGCATTCACCATCCAAACTGCCCACTTTGAGAAACTATTTGCTAGATTGTGGAGGTTCGGACCATCATTAATATTTCCGTGTGATCGACCGTGCTGGATTGCACATTCCTATGACGCGGGAAGTTTTGCCACCGGTATTGCAAATAGCAACAAGGTCACCATGGGGGATAGATTTCAGTAGTTTCCAGACTAAGACATACTAGCAAGAACAGCCTGGTGATATACTTCTTAAAAAATTGGCTGGTGAAAATTTTATGAATGAAGCAGAGAATTGTTTAAAAGAATGTCAAAAGATAAGGCCCTCCGATTGGAAGGCATTCACAGGGCACTTTGGGAAGACCTGTCTCCTCAAAGTAGAAATGACCTTATTAACGTGGCTGGAGCTAAGCTTTGTAAAATGTTATAAAGCAAGGATGTTACTTTGAGGACTAAGGCAAGCCTGATCCAAGCCATGATATATATATATATATATATTTTTTTACTTCTTTAAAATTTATTTTTTGTCTTTTTTTATTGTTTTATTAGGGGCTCATACAACTCATCACAATCCATACATACATCAACTGTGTAAAGCACATTTGTACATTTGTTGCCCTCATCATTCTCAAAACATTTGCTCTCCACTTAAACCCCTGGCATCAGCTCCTCATTTTCCCCCTCCCTCCCTGCTCCCCCCTCCCTCATGAACCCTTGATAATTTATAAATTATTATTTTGTCATATCTTGCCCTGTCCGACGAGCTTTCCATATGTGTGGAAGTTGGGCACTGAATAAGGAAAACCAAAGAAAAATTGATGCATTTGAATGATGGTGCTGGTGAAGAATATATTGGAAGTACCAAAAGAACAAATACATCTGTCTTGGAAGAAGAGCCAGAATGTTCCTCAGAAGGTAGGATGGTGAGACTTCGTCCCACATGTGGTGGTTGTTGAGTGCCGTCCGGTCAGCTCAGACCCATAGTGACCCTGTGCACAACAGACTGAAACACTGCGTAGACGTGCACCGTCCTCACCATTGCTCCTATGTCTGGGCCGATTGTTGCCGCCATTGTGTCAATCCTTCTCCTCAAGGACTTCATTTTTCACCACCCCTCCACTTTACCAAACATGATGTCCTTCACCAGAGACTGGTTTCTCTTGACACTATGTCCAAAGTATGTCAGACAAGGTCTTGCCATCCTCAACTCTAAGTAGCACTCTGGCCTTACTTCTTCCCATAGAGATTGCTTTGTCCTTTTAGCAGTCCATGGTACTTTCAATATTCTTTGCCAGCACCACAGATCATATGCAGCAATTCCTCTTCAGGCTTCAGCCCAACTTTCACATGCATATGATGCAATTGAAAATACCATGGTTTGGGTCAGTCACACCTTAGTCATCAAAGTAAGTTCCTTAAAGGAGTCTTGTGAAGCAGCTTCTTCCTCATTCATTGTCTGATTTTCATATGCATATGAGGCAATGGAAAGTATTATGGCTTGGGTCAGGAACACCTTAGACCTCAAAGTATCATCCTGAACAGCATATTACCTAATGCAATGTATCTTTTGATCTCTTGACTGCTGCTTCCATGAGCACAGATTGTGGATCCAAGCCAGTCAAAATCCTTGACAGCTATCACCTTTTCTCCATTTATGATGATGTTACCTAATGGTCCAGTGGTGAAGATTTGGGGCTTCTTGACACTGAGTTATAATCCATACTGAAGACTATAATCCTTGATCTTCATCAAGCGCTTTGAATTCTCCTCACTTTCAGTAAACATGGTTGTGTCTGCATACTGTATGTATGCAATCCTGATGCTGCACTCTTCTTCATAAAATCCAGCTTCTCTGATAATTTTCTCAGCATATAAATTGAACAAATATGGTGATAGGAAGCCTCACATACTTTGGGCATTTTATTAGGAGAGACCAGTCCCTGGAGAAGGACATCATGCTTGCCAAAATGAAGAGGCGCTGAAAAAGAGGAAGGCTCTTGACAAGATGGACTGACACCATGGCTGCAACCATGGTCTCGAACATCAGGACAATTATCAGGCTGCCACAGGCCCGGGTGGTATTTTGTTCTGTCGTATATAGAGTTGCTATAGATCAGAACCAACTTGATGGCACTTAACAGCAACAACACATACAAGTTGAAGCTGAACAAAATTAAAACAAGTACACAGAGCCAAAATACAACTTTGAATATAGTCATCTAAATTTAGAGCCATCTCGAGAATAGATTTAAAACAGTACACACTGATAGCCAAAGAAAAATAGATGAGTTGTGGGATGACATCAAGCATGAAGAAAATAAAAATCATTTAAAAGACAGCAAATAAAGAAAAGAACAAAATGATAAAAAGGGACCTGGAAACTTGCCCTTGAGTGTAGTACAGTTAAAGATAATGGAAGAAATTATGATGCAGAAAGCCAGGAATAAATAAGAAAGCTCAACAGGATGGATGGACATAAAAACTCCAAAATGGGGTCAAACAGCAACAATTCTTAAAATTATGGAGGACTGCTCAGTGTTTCATTCTGTTGTATAAGGAGTGAGTAAGGATTGCAACTGACCTGGTGGTATTGAATGACAAGGATGGAGGTTCAGATAGATCACTCTAGAGTTTTCATATCTCTATGACTCTTGTTTTTCCATGGCACGCATATCATTGACTACATACTCATTGTTTCTCCATCACAAGTCATTAATACATCTGTGATTTGATACCAGGATGCAGAAAGATATAGTTTATATGTATATATAGTATATATATATTTATATACTATATATATTTATATATAGTATATATATATAGTATATATTGGCACATATATATATAGCTGTCAGAATAAAAGCACAGAACATGTATTCACCAAGTGCAAAAGATTTATCTGGTCTAACTAGTAAAACATAGCCGATCAAGTTTATAGTATTCTGCAGAGACCTATGGGAGATATTTTGAACATGTGATCAGAAAGGATTAGCTCCTATAAAAGAATACTTGGTAAAGTGGATGGACCTCATTTCCTGGTAGGTCAGTACATTAGATTCTTGTCCAGTTTAAGCAAGGATGAACATAACCTTACCATAGATGAGGAAACTGGCTAGGGAGAAGAAACTGATTTATTTATATGCTGCACTGTTGTAGCTTGAACATTAGTTCTTAGTAGATCCACACAATTGTGCAACCATCACTCTATGTAATTAAAAAAATATTACTCTCAAAAGAAATCCTGTGCCCACCACAGTTAGTCCCCATTTTCCAGACCCTGGAAACCAGTAACCAGATCCTGGTGGCACTGGCAGATAAACTTTGGAATGCTCACAGAAAGGCCAGAGGCTTAAAATCACCAGCCATTCCTGGCAAGAAAGTCGAGACTATCTGCTCCTATAAAGGTTTAGAAGATCAGAAATACTACTCAGGACAGCTGTGAATTAGATTTGACTCATTGACAGTTAGTTGGTCTTTGATATTTAGACTAGACCTTGGAAGTCACCAATCTATTTTCTATCTCTATGAATTGGCTGTTTCGTTCCTATTGTGTAAAAGGAATCATACAACATGTGACCTTTTGTGACTAGCTTTATTCACTTACCTAACACTTTTAGAGTCAATCCATGTATTAGAACTTGATTTCTTTTTATGGTTGAATACAATTTCATTGATAAATAGATTACCCCATCTTTTTTATTCATTCATCTGTTACAGGACATTTGAGGTTTTTTTCCACTTGGAATTATTATGAATACTGATGCAATGAATATTTGTGTACAAGTTTTTGTGTGAACATATTTTTTCAATATTCTACCCTGGAATGGAATTGATGAGTTATATGCTAATTGAATGATTGAATGACACAGAAAGCATTAAAGGAGTCACTGTCCCAAAAAGAACTGGTTGGCACTCAACCATTTCAAGAGGTAACATATGAGCAAGAACCAGTAGTCCTGGAGGGAAAAGTTCAAGCTACACTGAATGTATCAGCTAAAAATAAGGCTTCAGTAATTGATGGAAGAGGATTTGAAATGGTTCAGCCAGCTGGTGAAGAACTACAAATACTCCCTCATCTATGCTGGGAAATTAGGATGAAAGACACTTGGCCAACTGACTGGAAGAGATATCCATATGTGTACCCATTCCAAAGAAAGAAGACCCAAGACAATGCACAAATATCGGAACAGCATAATCAATATCACACGTAAGTAAATTTTGCTGAAGATCATCTAACAATGGTTGCAGTAATACTGAGAACATCTAGAGATTCTGACCAGATTCAGAAGAGCACGTACAACAAGGGATAGCATTGCTCATGTCAGATGAATCTTGGCGGAAAGCAAAGGATCCCAGAAAGATGTTTGCTTGTGAGGACGGTACAGATCTGGTAATAGTTCCTTCTGTTGCACATAGTTATGAGTTGTATGTAACAACATGCTCATTTGTAGCTTGTGATGGATCCAACAACATGCTAATTTTATGTTTCACTTTTGGAAAAATTGCTAAACTGTTCACCACAGCTGCTGCACCACTTTACATTCCTAATAGCAGTGGATAGGGTTCTAATTTCTCTATATTCTCATTTGTTGACATTTGTTATTGTCCACTCATTATTGGGTGTTAAGTACTGTCTGATTGTTGTCTTGATTTATATTTCCCTAAAGACTAATCAGTCATTTCCAGTAAAATGACTAGTGATGGTTAGCATCTTCTCACATACTTATCAAATTTTTGTTGTAGGAGTTCTAAAAGAGAGATGATTTTAAAGGATTCAAGTGTTTGACTTTTCTTTTATGTGTAGGGATAAACTTTCTTGTTTCTTGGTCTGTCTCGAGTTTCTTTGGTTGTGGTTGTGGTTTTGTTTGCTGTTGTTGAAAATCCGACATTAAAACAATGTAATGTAACAAGCCTGGATAATGGATTCTCCTGATTTCCTTCTTTGCAGGGGTTGTTGTCTTTGCGGTCGGCATAGGACTTTTCTGAAATAATCCCCCAGAGTCTGTGTTCTTCGTCCTGCGTGGTTACTGAAGTCTCTGCCCTGTTTAGTGATGAGCTAATGATTAGATAGCCATTTCCTTAAAATCCTGGAACCAATAGGTCTCCCAAACGTTGTTTAAAACGTTGCCGTAGGCTCCACTTCTTGCGCTCAAGAAGCATCCAACTTAGTCTAGGACATTTCCAATTTCCTGAGTAGTTGCAAAGCCAGAGCATACCCCTGGGTATGCCCTTCTAGATTCCAAGACATCTGTCAGAGCTCTTGGGAGCCCCTTTGGGCATCTCACTCATTCTCCTTATACATGTTTTATGGTTAGCCTGTTTGCATTTGAATTGTGGTGCTGGGAAAAAATATTGAAAGTACCATGGACTGCTAAAAGGACAAATCGCCTGAAAAGTGAAAAAAATAAAATAAAATAAAAATAAAAGGACAAATGGATATGTCTTGGAAGAAATGTCACCACAGTGCTCCTTAGAGGCCAGGATAGCAAGAGGTCATCTTACAATAATTGGACAAGTTGTCAGGAGAGACTGGTCCTTGGAGAAGGATATCTTGTTAAAGAGGGAAAGAGGCAGTGAAGGAAAGGGAAGCCCCCAGGGAGATGGATTGACACCATGGCCGTAACCATGGATTCAGGCACAGGAGCAATTGCGAGGATGGCAGGGAGCTGGCAGTGTTTGGTTTCGTTGTGCATGGGGCTGCTAATGGTCAAACTGACTTGATGGCACCTAGCCACCACAACATCGTTTGCCTCAATTATTATTTACTACCTGCGCTATAGAGATAGTCACAATTGCCTCTGATTATTTATGACAAACCCTGCTTCCCACCTCCTGGGATAAAGCTGTTTGCACTGGAGCCAGATAAGCAAACACATCCTTGTAAGGAGCCCTCAGATGAGTCCAATAAGAATGATCTGGGAGTGCAGCTTGGAAACCTCCATTTTCCCATGTAGCTTCATGACTTTCAGCGAAAAATGTGAATTCTATGTGGCAGACAACATGTAAATTCTTTCAGGAACTTGACTCTGCCTATATTTCCAGCCTCATTTGTTGACAACCTGTATAAGCCTCTTAATCTCTGGAGAGTCTCTATTTTTCTCCCTCCAAGGAGGGTTAAATTGCCTCTTTCCACCATGGTCGTAGATTTTGTGTGTTTGTGTGTTTTCAAGGTCGCCATGAAGCTGGGGAGGATGGGTGGAAATAGTCAGTTAAAATGCCACAAATATGACCATTTCTTACTTATTGTTCTAGAAAAATAATCCCTGGATTGCTACAATTATTCTGATCATTTTTGTTTTCTGTAAGTTTTGTCAGTGTTATCATTGCTTTTATGAAAGAGAGCGTTTTTGGAGGGCCTTATTTTGCTATGTCCATGTCTGACTTAAGTTTTAAAAAGCAGTAGAAGAAGTATTGATTCTTGGAGAAAAGACACCTTGGGCAAGGAAAATAGAAAGGAGAAACAGCAGAGAAACTACAGCAGTTTGGTGTTGCTAGCATTTACAGTTGGAACAAAGAACAGAAGCAGAGAAGGCTGTAGAAGCAGGCAATGGCTAAATCATGAATGGGCTATGTACTGCATTAAGAGCTGTTTGAACATTCTTTTATACCTGATTGTTTCTATCAAGGCAAAATTCTAAATTCAGTTACTCCAGGGAGCCTGGCACAGTCACTCAGACTCACAGTTTTCCATTCTCTTTCACTAATAGCATTTCTTCTTCTGTCCCTCCTTCCCATGTAAGCATAGATTACCTATTATAAATATTTCTATTTACTTTTTTAAAATCTTGCATATATACTCTTCACTAGCCCCTCTTAGCATAGAATATCTATTGGCATGTCATAAAATTAATCAAGTCACAAAAGACATAACAGATTAATGGAGAGATTATTAAGAAGTCTCCCTAGGCTCTTCCTGTGGAGTATAATTCTTGATGATACAGCTGTTGTGGAAATCTCGTTGTTGTTGCTATTGTTAAATACCATGTACACAATTCCAACCCCTCTCAACTCTGTACAACAGAAGGAAACTCGACCCTGTTGTTTCAGCCACTGTTCAATGTATCTCATTGAAGGTCTACCTCTTTTTCACTGACCTTAGTTTACCAAGCATGATGTCCTTCTCCAGGGACTGGTGGATCCTGCGAACATGTCTAAAGAAGATGAGACAAAGTCTCACTATCCTCACTTCTAAAAAGCATTCTGAGAAAACATTTTGAAAATGATGATGACATCAAATGTACAAATGTGCTTGACACAATGGGTGGATGTACAGATTGTGATAAGAGTTGTAGGAGCCCCCAATAACATACTTTTAAAAATAAAAAAACCAAACATTAAAAATAAAATGAAGAGCATTCTGGATATACTTTTCCCAAGCCAAATTTGTTCACTCTTCTAGAACTCCATTCATAATCAATATTCTTTTTTAGTATCATAATTTAAAAGC
This sequence comes from Echinops telfairi, assembly GCF_000313985.2. Classification (NCBI taxonomy): domain Eukaryota; kingdom Metazoa; phylum Chordata; class Mammalia; order Afrosoricida; family Tenrecidae; genus Echinops; species Echinops telfairi. Next base: position 89,615,970 of record NW_022111324.1, read on the forward strand.
ACCAATTCTTTTCAGTCTTTCTTATTTAATGGCCAGCTTTTGTATACATATGAGTGAATACCATGGCCACACCAGCTACAACTTTTTCTTCAAAGTAACATCTTTGCTTTTTAATACTATAAATAGGTCTCTTACAGCCGATTTGTCTACCACAATAAACCATTTGATCTCTCGATTGCTGCTTCAATGAACATTGGATTCAAATAAAATGAGACCCTTCAAAACATCAATATTTTCTCTATCATGTTGCTGGGAGGATTTTTTTATTTTCAATATGTAGAGGTATAAACCATACTGACATCTGTTGTTTCTGATATTCAGCAAATCTTGGTGTAGAAAATAGCAACTAGTGTAGTTATTTGTGCAGGAAGAACTTAGTGTAGGTATTTAAGGACTAACATAACTTTTGGAAGTGTTGGAAAATTGAAGATCAAGATGATCCCGACTAGCTATCAGGAAACCCAGCACTGGAGCAATCTCAGTAGTGCGTCCCTAATAGTCTCAGCTTCCTTCATCAAGAACTGAAATAATTGACTGGAAAATCCCTAGAACCCAGTAGCACAATCCCACCTCTACTATTTGCCATTGCCTTCATTGCAGCTGCTCTGGGAGAATAATGAGGCATCTTTTGTTTTTAAGAGAGCGTGAAAATATCATCGTGTGGTCATACCTGCTGCACCAATTCAATCCCCATTCAGCAGGGAAGGATCTACATCTTACCCCTGAGCGTGCTGCCAGCTGACCTCTTCAGATATCAGCAGTTTATTTATTTAGAAACTGCCATCTGCTCAAGAGAATCAGCTCCTCCAAGGTCATGCATTTTTCTCCAAGCAACCCACATTAATTAACTAGCTGGTGCAAGAATATAAGGGTCAAACCTCAGAGGCCTTGTCCCAACTCAGTAGGTTCCTGAAGAGCTCACTCACGTGCAGAATGCCCCTGAGGTAGAAGAATGCTTTGTTTTGCGTTTTCAGAACACATGGGTTGCATTGCCGAATGGCTTCTCCATCTGCTATTACTGTTTCTCTGGCTTTACTCTCTTATTGATCCAAACAGCACTTTCCAATCAACTTTTTGCACATTGATCATCTCAGAGTCTGTTTCTAGGGAAAACCCTTGCAGGTAGGCCAAGTGTTCTGAGAAAACAGAGACTAAGATGCAATTTTGGAGCTGGATCAAATTCTGATAACCTGACATTGAGGTGGTAGGTTAAGCATGAATTGTCTTTATCTTTTTGTAGCAGTGAGATTGTTAAAACTTTCCTTGTTGGTTATATATTATGGTTATATGACCATGCTATATATTGACATAGTGGTTCTCAACCTGTGGGTCATGACCCCTTTGGGGATTAAATGACCCTTTCACTGGGGTCGCCTAAGACCATTGAAAAACGCATAGTTCCAATGATTTTAGGAACTAATACAACATTCCTCTATCCATCTCCAGGTAGGTGTGCCCACATGCAGATAAGTCCACATACAAGAACCGGGCATGAAGACTGTTACCCATGCCACAACATGCTTCAAGAAAAAATTTCATTTATTTGTCATTAGAAATAAATATTTCACAACATATAATTACATATTGTTTTGTGATTAATCACTATGCTTTAATTGTGTTCAATTTGTAACAATGAAAATACATCCTGCACATCAGATATCTACATTATGATTATAACAGTAGCAAAATTACCGTTATGAAGTAGCAACGAAAATAACTTTATGGTTGGGGGTTACCACAACATGAGGAACTGTATTAAAGGGTCACGCCCTTAGGAAGGTTGAGAACCACTGATAGAAGTAAATGCATTAGCTAGTAAAATGTTTTATATGTTTGAGAAATATGGAGAAATAGTAATTATAGAAATAATTAAATCTGATAGTACTAATTAAGTGCAATGGGAGCTTTGGAAAAAGATACTGAAAGATTAACAACAATTAACCAATTAGAAACTAATATTGAAAGCCAGAAGTTCTCCTTTTCACAATATAAAGGCACTGTCCTCTGTCGCTAGAGTCTAGAAACAGCTAAAAGCCAGTTCAGGTTTTAATCATAATAGTAGAGGCTCCAATAAAAGTTGAACTCTCAATTAGCAGGTATGTCATAGAAAGATGAGGTAACAGATTATAAAAGACTAGATGTTGAGATGTAGGGTGGAGTCATTACTGTTGATAGATTTGAAAATACTACCATTGGGCCAACAAGATGGCTCATTCCTCCCTATTAGAGGTTAATGCTCATCTCTTGTTTGAAGATCAAGCAGAAGCCTGCTTCAGGTATGTTAATAGATGCTGGGAATAGCTCTCTTCTTTTTCTTTCTGCTGACCTGGTAATGCACCTGGCTTCTGAACCTGCAGCTAGCCATGTGGTCTGTTGACCTTGGGAGCTGTTGGTAACCTGATTTATTACATGCTACCACAAGGAACCATCAGAACCTAACATCTGACCTGTGAACCCTGAGAAACACCAGAGCCTAACATCTGACCTGTGACTCTGTCTCTGCGACCACCACTCATGGTCTTCCTGCTTTATCTTCTTCCTGTTTTGTCCTCCTGCCCCTGGTTTATCTTCCTGCTTCCTGGTCCCTCAGCAGCTGCATAAGCCAGGAAGGGCCTCCAGCTTTTCACCTGACCCATGACGTGAGCCAGACTGGATTTTCTCAGGGCAATGGGAGCATGTGGCTATGTGGGCCACTCTCTTGATATAAAGTTCTTTCTCATACACATGTAGATGTCACTGATTATGCTTCTCTAGCAAACCCAGCCTAGCAAAAAGAGAACAGAAAGCTGGATTAGAAGGATGTGTCAATATGGGCTAGCTCAGAAAACAGACAACTTTGCCAGGAGTGCCCTTCCCAAGTTTGTCCCCTGAGTGAAATTCTACTTATTCTTCAAGAAAACTTTATTTTATCTCCCAATTAACTGAGTCACACTACTATAAATCATTGTAGCTTCCTACATCCCCTTTTCACAGCACTTGTGTCCTGTGATAATAGTAGTTCTTACTCATTGATGAATTACTAGGTTCCCACCATAATGGTGAAAGCTTTACATGATTCACATAGCCCTCACAATAATGTTGTAAAGTGTATATTTCTCAAATTTCACAGGAAATGAAACTAAGGAAGAGGCAGTTCAAGAAGATTGCCTGAAATCATTCAGTGAATCGCAACCAATATATTATGCAGTTGTACATTGTTGTATGTTTATTTAATTAACATGCATTGTCCCCCAAAATGGTAAGTCTTCTGAAGGCAAAGATCGCTTCTTTTTTTTGCTCACAATGATCCTAAGCCTTCCCCCTCAAATCTTACAGCCATGCAAGCAAGCTACGCAAGACCTCCAGACAGCATTTCTACTGAGCTCCCTTTGGACAAGTACGTGTGAGGACATGTAAGGCACAAGTCCAAATATGGATTTAAAAATCCCAGTGAAGATCCAATTGATCCCACATCACGGTGATTCCACATGAGTCAGAGAAGACGTGTGCTCCATGGAGTTCTCAGTCGCGAGGTTTCGGGATGTAAATTATCACGACTTTCCTCTGAGGCACCACTGCGTGAACTTGGACCTTCCTTGGGCTTGTATTACCCAGAAACTGAATTATGGACACGTCTTTTAAAAGCAGCTTATTTCTGGGATAGATTTTTCTGTTCTCCTTCTCTAATGACATAGGCCCACTCGTGAGAATAAACTGAAGAATAGCACAAAGTTTTAGCCAACAAGGATTCGGGGGGCAGAGTGCCTGCTACAGAGGGAATTTGAGCGCCTCACTTTTTACCACTGAGCAAACAGGAGCACATTTAATCAAAGGTACCTGAGAGCTTGAAATGGGAGGATTGTGAGAACCTTGGGCCAAAAGCTGAGGCTGACAGACTTCCAGGAGGTAGGAACCACCACAGGTTCACTGGAAGCCAAAGACCAAGACCTTGCAGGAAACTCTGCTACTCGGGTCCTGCCAGACAGCAGCAGCAGGCACATCCACCCAAGCAGAATACAGACTGGGGGCAGGAAAGGGCGGCATGCCAGATTCTAGAGTATGACAAAAGGGCAAGCAGCGGGCATCAGCCATGTGCTAACTTCCAACAGAGCAAGATAAATACATATTCAAGGCAGGCATGGTGACCCACGCCCTGGCTCCTTGCAGGCTCGTGCCATGGTGAGGCCAGTCTAACACTGTGCGAGGGGCAGTTAGCTCAATGTCTTTTACATGCTTGTCATGGGTCTTTGTTGTATCTGCACGAATGTCAAGGGTGTACAGCTCGGCAAATGAAAGTACACATGTAAAGGCAGCGTGCAAAGTGTCAATATTGATATCCTTTGGCGTGTTGGCATTTTCCTGTTTGTACCCCATTTTTAAAGATGCAAGACAACAGTAAATTGTTCAGGAATAACTGTAGATCTGTCACAACCAGGGAGCATGTCTTTGCCATTCACTGGGCCAACCACCTCCCTGGTGACACTGTTTGAGGCCAACAGTTTTCTGCCCTGACTGCGCTCTCATAGTTTCCAGATGGAATAATTGCTTGTTGCAGTAGAAATACCATATGGTGGTAGCCTGCCACCAGCCCAACTCCCTTCTTCCTCCCACAAGTTGCATTCCTGTCCTCTCCCCACTCTGTTCCCTTTTTGACACCCACTCCTCAGAGGCTTCCGGACAGCAAGGCTCTTTCTGTGTCCTGGCTTGTAAATTAGCTCCATTTCCCCTAGACCTGCCTCAGAGTAGCTGGTTAGGGGACATGTCCTGTGTGCTGCACTTTGTTTACACTTATGCTCTAATAGAGCTGGAGGACCTGAAGGGGACACAGGTATGCTTTCAGGTCTATCTGTCAGCAGCATTGTGTTTTGAACCCTGAAATAACACAGTGTTCTTCATTGCATAAGCTCCTCTGGATTTTGAAATTCTGTTATTTCTCTAACTTCCGTTCATTTTTTTCTGAACAAAGTGTTCCACTCGGTCTCCAGGATAGATGTGCACATGGAGTACCTGTTCTAATGCAGAGGGTTATACTGGTGAGAAAATAAAAGCATATATGTAGATATGGGCTACAAAGGACACGCATATATTGACAGTAGTGTTAACATGCTACATCGCATTGAAATTCTCAGCCTTGTTGAGAATGATTCAGGGAGGGTTACACCTGCAGACCAGGACTCCAGAACCATGGCTGAGTCCGAGAAAGTCACCATCCCAGTGAGAGCATGGAGGGACAGGTGCAGCAGGCAGGGATATCAGGAAGGTAGGAAGCAAGTGAGACAAGTTAGGGTTACCACATCCGGGAGAATGGAAGGAGGGGACAGCTCAAAGCTTCCAAGCCAAGTGAGGAAATCATCACTATTCAGAGAAAGAGGTCAACTTGGTCACTTTTAAATCATTGTAGAGCATGATTTTACTGAGCACTTTGGTTTGATATTATAAAGTTATTAAGAGCTTTCTCGGGAACCGATTACAGGGAACTATATGTGACCTCCTCCCTGGGGGAC
>NW_022111324.1:89621675-89623290 GCF_000313985.2 Echinops telfairi
GAATGTACAAATGTGCTTTACACAATTGATGTATGTGTGGATTGTGATGAGAGTTGTATGAGCCCCTAATAAAATGATTTTTAAAAAAAGAGCTTTCTCAACACAATTTTTTTCACTAAAGGATCTGTATTAACAAGGGTTGGATATTAATTTAAAAACAGGAAAAATGCAAATCATTTTTAAAAACCAAAAGTTGATTTCTCTTTTACCTAAAAGATCTGGACAGAGGACTTCACAGTGACAGAGTGTCCCTCCTGCTGTCTGGTGCTCCACCCCCTCATTGTCTTCCTCATGATACTTGGTGGGTGGTTCAAGTAGGGTTGGGGGCTGGGGGGTGTGGGCAGAAAACTGCTGCTGCATCTTGTACAAGGAGGCTCCCTGGAAGTCCCAGGTGACCTTTACCTCATTGGCCACACCTACCTTCAAGGGAAACAAAGAGCAGAGCAGAGTTTTACTGGGAAGAGGATAGTAGGAGAAAAGCGTGAGTTAGTACCTCGTGAGCCTACAGTGCTAACTTCGTATGATGCGCATTGCCAGGGCAGGATCTATAATGAGTGTGTCCACGGACCTTGCTCTTCCCACGCAAATTTGCTCATCTGCTCTTTGCGCTCTTGTCCCTCTAGATCAGCAGTTCTCAACCTGTGGGTCGCGACCCCTTTGGGGGTTGAACGACCCATTTGCATGGGTCACCCGATTCATAGCAGTAGCAAAATTGCAGTGATGAAGTAGCAATGAAAATAATTTTATGGTTGGGGTTGGTCACCACAACATGAGGAACTGTATTAAAGGGTCGTGGCATTAGGAAGGCTGCGAACCACTAATCTATATTTACAAGCTTTATAACTGTTATAGATGGGATTTTGTTCCTAAGGATATATGTGAAAATCCTTTCCTTTGGATCCAGGACTCAATAATAGTAAGTAAATACAAGAGATATAGAAAATACACTACAATTCAGACTGCCAGTAAAATAAGTATGTGCTGAAGCTTGACACACTGCCTTGGGAGATTCCCAGCCTGAAATAGACTAGACTCTATATGTGCCCACATCCCTGCTCCACTCACCCTCTCACCATCCTGCAGTTCCTCCTTCCTCTTAGATGTTTCCTAAAGAGCATCCAAATTCCAGTCTTGGCACTTCATCTACAGAACCTGACTTGTCACCAGATATACCTCATAGATATTTGTAGACCACAGTTCTGGGCTATGCGCTGGACAAAGTGGGGTACCTAGAGAAAGCAGAGAGGGAAGATGCTCTCTTTGAGGCAGAAAGGGAAGGTGAAAGTCTGGTTCAAGTTATACGACTGTCTTTGCACTAGGGATCTCCTGGAGGTTTTCAAAAACAAAGAAGACACTGATGAATTCTGAGTTTACAAAGACCATACTGGCTGCAGTGGATGATGTATTAGAGAAAGGCCATTCCAGGTATAATCTTACTTAAATTACTTCAACTGACTTCTTTTTTTTTTTTTTCTATTATGTTATTTTTATTATTTAAAAAGCAATGGTTATATTATTTTATACTTTTGAATAATAAATGTGCTGGTTATTTTATTATTTTACTGGGCTTTAGCATTTATTTTATTTTTATTTTTTTGCTGTTACTTTTTTTTTT
>NW_022111324.1:89624940-89634572 GCF_000313985.2 Echinops telfairi
AAATATACCAAGCAAGAAAAACTTGTGTTTTCCAGTCTAGCCTGTTGGGGCACCATGCCCTGTCTCCAATGTCCACCCTTATCATTCCCTGGGGACTTCTCTGTTCCTATCCCTTTTCTGCTTCTGCCCATTCTCAAATCAGCATCTGCAGACTCTATTAAAGTGGAACCCAGTTCCTTCGCACAAAGCTCTCGGTGTAGGGGATGGCTGAAATTTAAAAACCGAAGTCCTTTTGATATTCCTTTTGACCCACTTTAAAGTTGTTCTAGTTTTGAATATTTTCTGCTTTCTTTTTGATTGAGGTTTTGCTTCTTTCTTGTACTCTTTGTTATTAGTTCCTCCTTTACACCCAACCACCCTGCCATCCCCACAAAAAAGCCTTAATCCAGTTACTGCCTCAAGAGATTTACCTGTCCTAAATTTCATACACCGTAAACATATAAAAATTAAAAACAAAGACAAAAAAATACAACAACAATAACAAAATAAATCAGGGGGAAACTCAATGGAAAATAAAGCAGAAAATATGAAAGAGAAGAAAATTTTCTAAAATTGAATGTGGTAATGATTGTACAACATTTCCTGTCATCATTGAATTATTAAATTGTATGATATGTGAATTATATGCCAATAAATCTGTGAAAAATGTCTTTATCGCAGCCCAAATTCCTTCCCTGGTCTTGTTTTCCTGGTCTTGTTCTTGATCGCTTCACACTGTGTCCTGTGCTATTTCTGGCCATCAGGAAGAATTCTTGCCCAAGCTTCTTCTTATATTTATACTCTGTCTGTTCTCCCTCACCCACTCACCATAAGATGGCTGCCCCATCCCTCCTTGGCATCTGCATGAATTGTCACCTCGTAGTGTGGGCTTCCCTGGCCTCATGATCATAATTCACACACACACTCTCTCACTCCACACTGCATACCTGAGCCACCAAGTTCCATTGTGCAATTTCTACAGCACATCACGGCACCCAATAAAGGGATGCAGGCACCATTTGTTAATTTGTCCACCTGGAGCAGCGGTTCTCAACGGGTGGGTCACCCGATTCAGAACAGTAGCAAAATGACAGTTATGAAGTAGCAATGAAAATAATTTGATGGTTGGGGGGTCACCACAACATGAGGAACTATATTAAAGGGTCACGGCATTAGGAAGGTTGAGAACCACTGATCTCTAGAGCAATGTTTAACAAAGTGGGAGATATTACCCCTTGGGAGGAATTAGCACAATTGAAAAAGCCTTAAAAGCAGACACCTACACGTTATCTTAGAATATGGGTTACAGTACAAAGTTTTTAATAGCTGGAGGGCACAGAGTAAGTTGTTTGTTTGTTTGTTTTATCTTTTCTGAAAAGTGGGTAGTCAGTCAGATAAGTCTGGGAACCACTAGTCTAGAGTCTAAACCGTATACACCATTATTACATTGTCAGAAAGGTACCTCTACTGAAAGACCACACCCTATCTCTCTTCCCTTTCTTATCATCACTGTGTATTTTATAGCTTTTACTTCTTTTCTTTCATTTATTCTCTCTCTCTGCCACTAAAATGTAAACTGCATGAGTTTTATTTACTGCTATTTCCCTGGGACCTAAAACACGCTTGTTGTGCTGGAAAAGTCTTTATTGAATGAACTCTGAGGGGGTGGACTCACTGACGTTGGGTGTGTCCGCAGGAAAGGCCACTCACCAGACTGAGGACGTGCTTGGTCAGTAACAAGGAGGGGACTCTCAATGAGATGGAGAGATGCAATAGGTGCAACAATGAACTCAAACAAGCCAATGATCATGAAGATGGTGTAGGACTGACCCACATTTAGTTCCCTTATCCACGTAGTATCGCCATAAGTCTGAGCCAACTTGTCAGGACCGATCAACAACAAGTTGGAAGTAAATAAGGAAGGAAGGAACGAAAGAGGGAGGGAAGGGGGAAGTGATAAGGAAGATTAGACACAAAGAAACTGGATTGCAGGGTTTGTTAATAATTGATGTGAAAGCGGATGAGGTGATTACAGTGAGTGTAGAAAGAACCAGATTTTGCTACAATCCACCAGCCCATCAAGGCATCTTCCCCCAGTTGTCATTAAGTCAATTCCCCAGCTCTCAGTATTGCAGTTGAGTCCCAGCCCTGCAGCTGCTAATTCCTGCAGTGCCCAGCTGGATGCGTTTTTTGCTGTGGGCATTTTCTTCTTCCTTCAGTCTTTTGATCCCTGGTTAGCCTTTTCACTTAAAAAAAACATATTTTTAAAATGTCCTTCCTTCCATTTCTCTCATTTGAATTTTCATTTAAGCCCAACTGATTTCTTAATGGCTTGAATTCCTTCTGGGAACAGCTGTCTGTGGGCCATAGGCAGCCATGCTTGCTCAGGCTTCCTGGGCCTGGAGCAGAGAGGCTTTTGATATGGTGCCTGGCTATAGAACAACTTCACAAAGGGATGTGTTATGGGCTTTTATGAACCCACCAGGCCAGTAACCTCATCAAAGAGAAGGCATTTTGTGAGAAGGGGCTTCTTCCCCTAGATCCTCTCCACCCTGTGGAAAACACTTGCAATCTGGGTGGCCATTGATGCTTGCAATAGGTTGGCAGATGAAAAGCTCACGAGGCTTTGTCTTTTAAATGAAAGCCCCGGATTGTGAAATGAAGCCCAGCAGGTGGGTAAGCCCTGCAAGTAGTTTTCAAAGCAGCCATACATCGGTGCACATAGCCCGTGTTTTTCTGCAGCAGCAGCAGCAATCTGGGTAGCACAGAGCCATGCCCACTGGCCTGGCTTAGCTGCTTCTGTGCAAATTGTATTTCATGGGAAATCCTTTTTTTATAGCAGGGGCCTTGAAGGTGTCTTCTACTCCTAGGCACCAGCTCAAGAAGGAGATTGATTTGTATCTTGACCTGAATATTCCTTTTTTTTGCCCATGAAAAGAAATCACTAACTGGGAAGTTTTCAAACTGTACATACATGCGCTCACACTTATATGTGCATGTGCATGGGTAAGGCAAACATTTTTGCTATGAGAGTTCCAATTCATACATGCATAGGTTTATTCCAATAAAATGTGTCCTAAGCATATCTCCAATCAATTGGTGGCTACAAGCAAGTTCTCTATTATACTTGCTTTAATCTCATTGGAGCACTTTTAAAAATAGATACTATTTCGCCATGGGAAAAAAACACCTGATTTTGAGGTCAAAGTTAATATGAAAATTTCTATAAAACCCAAGTGAATATCTTCACAAATCAAAGAAACTTTGCAACAAGTTTATGAAGCTGTTGCCCCACACAACAGTTTTTAGATGGATTAATGCTCAAGGCCAGGAAGACCCTCAAAGATGATTCCAGAGAGGAAGGACTGCTAAAGTTGACGAATGAGGAAGCTGGTGGAAGAAGACGTAAAATGAACATTGATGTTGCGATGTCACATGATTCAGCATTTTCCATATTAAGCAAACATCAGGGCCTGAATAGGCTTTCCTCTGGATGGGTACCACTAGCCTGCACAAAGATCAGCTAGCTCAAAGAGATGATGTTTCTGTCAGTTTTTGAACAAGATAAAAGCAAATGAAGACAAATTTATGGAATGATTTTTAGCTAGGGATATTCTTGGATTTATTATTCCGATTCAGAGAGCAAAGAACAATTTAAACCGTGAGTTCTGAAGGTATCTATCTGCTCAGTCCATTAAATTGAAGGGAGAGAAGTTGGTTCACAAGTTATGGTGTTTGGGGACTCCAAAGGGGTAATTCTTAATAGATTTTCTCCAGGACACAAGAAGGCGGAAGAAAACAGAAACATCATTGGTGGGAAAGGGGCCAGGAGAGTTGTGCCAAGGAATCTTTTTGCATTCAGACAGGGCACCCGCTCATTCTTTGAGGTGAGCAGGGCTGTCGTACAAGAAGTCCGTAGGGAAACCTTACCCTGTCCACCCTACAGTCCTGATCTCACTCTTGCAGATTTAGTTTTGTTCCCCAAATTCAAGGGACAGTCAAAGGGAACATGATTTGGGTCCCTTGATTCCAGAGAGGCCTTTTGATCTGGTGCAAGCTGAAGAGTACAGTTCTTTGGGGAAAAGGTGAAAGAAAGAGATGGAAACACCACCTGTAGAAAGGTACAGACCTAAAATGTATGTTAAGACTCTATGTTCATAAGATATGTCAAGAAACAGTAGCGTCACAATTTGATATTTTTGTTTAATAAAGGTATCCATGATTTTGTGTCTGCTAACCAAAATATTGGTAGTTCAAACCCATCAGCCACTTTGAGGGAAACAGATGAAGGAGCCTGCTTCCATAAATACGTATTCCCAGCCTCATAAACTCTCTAATAGAGTAGTTCCATTCTGCCCTGTTGGATTGCTCTGAGTGATTTTGTAGCAATATTCGTTTTACTTATCCCCACTGGTAAATGGAGCCCAAACTCAGGACGTTGCTGTGGAGTTGATCCAGATTCATGGTGACCTTATGTGTGTTGGAGTAGAATTGTGTTCCCATGATTTATTTCTCAGAAGCAGATTTCTAGATCTTTTTTTCCCCTAGGTGCCCCACGGTGGTCTCAAGCAGCTGACTTTCAGCTAGCAGTTGAGCACTGAAACGTTAGGAGTTGTTCCTTTGATTGTGCGAATGTTCCGTTTGTTTCTTGTTTTTTAATTTGTTCTCATTTTATCCATCTGCGTTATGGTTTTTAAGTCAACAGATCAAGACTTTTGCCTTATCTTTTCTCTTTGTCTTGTGCACAGTAGGCTGAGGTAGTTGTGGGGAGGTGAGCTTCCTGGAGAAAGGTTTAAGAATCCAAAGTAAGAGCCAAGGCACCTAAGCAATCCCTTATTAAAATTAACAAGAAATAGAACAAAAAAATGTAGTGGAATTGTACAGCTTTGCTGGCCCTTTTCTTGCCACTGCAGTTTCAATTTTCTTCATAATAAACTCCATAGGATTGTCTTCTGTCCTTGGGGGGGAAAGCATATTTAGATTACCCTCTGAACTCTCATAATATTGTGAGCTGACTTCTTTGTCTTGAATTCAATGCCCAGAGACTTTTTTACATTAAGACAATGTGCCTGCGAGGCTCATATAATGCATTTTCTAAATTTTCTTGGTATCTTACAAGAATTTTATTTGGTTCTTCACATTCCTAGCTAACTCCTAAAGATGCAGTGGGTTTGAACTTGCCCTTTTTTCCTCTGCATAGCAAACCATGGCTACCTAATGTCCACAGAAGCTTTGAGGCGTCAGGTTCTTGCTTTCAATGAACTTTCAGTCCAAGGAGGCAGACTGAATGTAGCACCCAAGCCCCTTTAGGAACTGGAATCTCAGCATCCCCTCCAGGCCCCCCTGAGAAAAGTGCTCAGACAGCCTTTCGGATATGACGCATGCTTGCTACCCAACTACTTGTTTGGTTTTGTTTCATAAACTGAAAATTAGGTCATCTTTTATAGATTAAATACGGGGTTAATTGGCCCTCTTGGGCCAACTCATTTTTGGCTGTGTTTCTTCTGATTTTCTAAAGCATCTCAAAAGCCTCTTCTATAAATGATCCTCAAGAACCCTCACAGAAAGAGATTAATCTCTTCACTATAATCAGGGTCGGGGCTGGTTCTAGTTTAGAATCATTCTTTTCTTTCTTTTTTTAAATAATCTGTCTCCCCATACTGAATATTAAAATCTAAGTTTAGTTTATTTTTTTTCTAGTTTCTTTTCCAAGAGAGAACTTTAGAAGCTTAATCTTTAGGAGCAAAAGGGAAGGAAATCTTCTTTGCAACTGTCAAAATAATTATAACTTACAAATGATTTCAGACATGCGCAAATGAGATAATTAACCCATATATCAAAATAAATGGGAAATCTAGCATTGCAAACTAGAAATTCAAATTTTTTAAAAGGCAAATGATTTTTTTTTAAAAAGGAAGCAATATTATGGCGTCCCTCCTAGGTACCAAATACCAGGCTGTGTTTTTGGTAAGCATTAATTCCTTTCATCCATATAAATATTTTTTAGGGAAATTTTTATTCTCTCATTTTACAGAAGAAGAAACTAAAAGTTGGACATGTTAGCTAGCTTTTCCCAAGTAATAGATACTCATTCACTACCATGAGTGGACACAAACTCACAGCAAACGTGTAGGACAGAGTAAAACTGCCCCTGTGAATTTCCAAGACTGTAACTGTTTGAGAGAGAAGAAAGTCTGTCTTTTTCCTGAGGAGCTGACCGTGGTTTCGAACTGCTGACAGCCCAACACATAACCACTATGCCACCAAAGTAGATTTTTAAAAATCCCTTTTAAAATCCTACTATGTATGTATCATGTATGTTATTACCTATGTAACTTTGTGTGTGTGCATTCTATCCATCTATGTTACTATCTATGTTTAGAGGTGGGTTTCTATTTTTCTTATGTGTGCGCCTGTGTGTGTCTCCATCTATGTGTTTCTCTAGTTGTCTTTTAAAATTAATTAATTTATTGATTGATTTTGATTTTTCTCCCCATCCCCCTTTCCTTCTCCCTTTCTCCTGGACTCCCCATAACCATCAAAGTCTGCTTCTTTTGCTGTGACAACCATTTTTCATGATTTTTTAAATAGTAGGGAGCTAATACAGTATTTGCCTTTATGGGATTGACTTTGCTGAGCATAATTGTATAATGCTTTCCTCATTCTTGTGCTCATCATTATTAGTTCCCCATTAACTCCCAAACTCCCCTGAAATACCCCAAAGAAATCATTCATCCAGTTACTATCTCTAGAGATTTAGCTGTCCTGGATTGCATATTCAGGAAAAAAACCAAAAAACATTTTTTAATGAACAACAATGACAAAATAAAACAGGAAAACACTGCATTTTTCTAATTGTTGTAGGTGTTGGATTAAAATGGTAATTTTTGTTTTTGTTTATTTTTTTAAATGTGTGTATTTATTGCTATCAATTGCTCTCTTGGTAGTGTTTTTGCTTTGTCCCCAAAGTTTGGGCATGTTGTAATTTCACTTTTTTCGAGGACATTGTCTATTGCACTCCTTCCTTCTTCTGTTATCTCGTGGTTTGAAAGCACGGTGTTGCTCAATTTCTATAGACTTTTTCCCTTGATCTTCCTGTTCTTAATCTCTAATTTTATAGCATTATGAAATGACGAATTTTATAGCATTATGAAAAGCATTTGAAAATATGGTTTGCAGTATCTCGATATTTTTAAATAACTTGTGCTTTCTTTGACCTAACATGTTCTCTGGAGTACATTACATGTGCGTGGGGAAAGCATGTATACTGTGCTATTGTTGGGTGAAGTGTTCTGTGCATGCCTAAGGCAAGGATCTCCAAACTTTTGAGATTGAAGAGCCAATCCTGCCCCTCACAACATTTAAAAAATTATTAAAGAGCCATCAGTATATTTTATAAACAAATGCAATCACCAGTATCTGAATAATATTCTTTAAAAATATTTTTCAATTTTACTTCAGAGTCACATGTATATACTGAAAAAGCTGAATATGGCTTGCAGGCCACAGTTTCCTAACCCTAATCTAAGAGATCAAGCTGATTGTGTTGTTTAGTTCTTCTGTCTACTACTATTATTGTAGTGTTCTCTCTTTCTCTCTTCAACTCTGTAATTTTTTGATCAATATATCGCGAAGTTCTTTCATTGGCTGCATAGATGTTTATTATATCTTCTTGTTCAATTGTGGTTTTAATCATTATATAATGGCCTTTTATCTCTTATGAGGATTTTTACATTGAAGTATATTTTAACAGAAATTAATATTGTTGATGCTATGTTTTTGCTATTATCACTACTGTGATTTTTTTTTCCTACCCTTGGATTTTTAGTCTGTATTATCTCGTGTCTAAGTTTGTTTGTTGTAAACAATATATTAGTGGATCCTGGCTGTGTATCCATTCTGCTAGTCTCTATCTCTTAACTGGTGAGTTTAATCCAGCAATATTCAATGCCATTGTTGAGAGATATGGTTTTAGTACTGTCATTTTGCTGTTTTTTTAAATAGTGTTATTATTTTCTGTGTTCATCTTAATTTTCTGGGCTGAGTTTATTTTGTTTGTGTGCTGTTTGTCTTTTTTGTGTGCTTTTTATTAAAATATCATTTTACTGAGGGCTGGGACAGCTCTTATGACCATCCATCCATCCATTGTGTCAAGCACATTTGTACATGCATTGCCATCATCATTTTCAAAAAATTTCTTTCTACTTGAGTTCTTGGTATTAGCGCCTCATTTTTTCCTTGCCCTCCCCTCTACCTCCCTCATGAGTCCTTGATAATTTATAAATTATTATCCTTTTTTCATGTCTTACACTGACCAATGTCTCCCTTCAATCAGTTTTTTGTTGTCTGTCCCCCTGGGAGGAGGTTATATGTAGATCCTTGTGATTGGTTTCCACTTTCTCCTCCCACCTTCCCCTTATCTACCTGGTATTGCTACTTTCATTATTGGTCCTGAGGAGTTTATCTATCCTGGATTCCCTGTGTTTCCAGCTCTTATCTGTACCTGTGTACATGCTCTGTTCTAGCTGGATTTGTAAGGTAGAATTGGGATCATGGTAGTAGGGGGAGGAAGCATTAAAGAACTAGAGGGAAGTTTTATGTTTCATCAGTGCTATACTGCACCCTGACTGGCTCGTCTCTTCCTTGTGACCCTTCTGTAAGAGGATGTCCAATGGTCTACAGTTGGGCTTTGGGTCTCTACTCTGCACTCCCTCTCATTCACATTGATATGATTTTTTGTTCTGGGTTTTTGATGTCTGGTACCTGATCCCATCAATTCCTCTTGATCACACAGGCTGGTGTGCTTCTTCCATGTGGACTTTGTTGCTTCTCAGTTAGATAGCTGCTTGCTTGTCTTCAAGCCTTTAAGAACTCTTGCTATCAGAGCACCATCAGCTTTCTCCACCACATTTGCTTATGCTCCCATTTTGTCTTCAGCGATCATGTCGGGAAGGTGAACATCAAGAAATGCCAGGTTTCTAGAACAAAGTTTTCTTGTGTTGAGGGAGTGCTTGAGTAGAGACCCACTGTTCATCTACTACCTTAATACTTGACATTTAAATATATGGACATAGATCTATTTCCCTATTGTTATATATAAAATATGTACATATAAACATATGTACATGCCTATATTTAGACTTCCATAAATTTCCTTAGCCTGGTAGTTTTTCCTTCTATTTTCTTTTACTTTCCTCTTGTCTCACTGTCATGTTCGGCCTTCATTCGGGTTTCAGTACTTCCTCTCAGCTACACTGCCCTCGATCAAGTCCCACCAGACATCCTATACCCTCCTCGCCTTCGATTTTAGATCACTTGTTGTTCCCTTGTCCCTGGGTTGGTTGACAGCCCCCTTCCTTTCCCCTGCCTCCCCCTCTCCCAAGTTTCCCCCAGAAGCATTGGCCTGTTGTTTTCTCCTCAAGATTGTTTATGCCATCTATCTTATCTAGATAACATAGAGACAGTAATAAGCACAAAATGAAGACAGAACAAAACAAAGCAACACAAGAAAACAAAACAACAAAAAACAAGGACAAAAAAAGAAAAGCCTATAAATAGTCTGTTTAGTGATGTTTAGGAGTGTTTTCTGGTTGAGTCTGATGGGGTGCCACAACCCCAGCTGCCAAGTCTATTTTTGGTATTCCCCGGGGACT
>NW_022111324.1:89635092-89640240 GCF_000313985.2 Echinops telfairi
TTGACTGGACTGCTTCAATGCTGGTAGCATCTTATATGTTAACTACAGTTTACTGACAACTTTTTTGTCCAAGAATATGCTTAGTATTTTTGGTAAGTTTGGTCTCTCGTCTGAAAATGTTCCTATTTCTTCTTCATATTCGAGTGATATTTTGATAGATGTAAAATTTTTGGTTGGTATTTTTTTTCATTCAGTGTTTTGTATATATCATTCCATCTCTTTTTTGCCTGAATGATTTCTACTGAAATATTTGAATTTATGGTAGTCGATTTGCACTTACTGATAATCTTTTCTTTTCTTCTGAGATGCTCTCAAGATTCTTTCCTTTTCTTTGATTTTAGAAAATTTGACTATGTATGATATGTCATTGGAAAATTTTGTGGGGGAGGGGTCAGTTTTATTGGGGTCCTTTTGGCTTCTTGAAAGTCTATTTTCTGATAAGGATGTCCATTAAGTGAACCAGGGACACATACAAATTGTAGATATTTGAATGTATTTTGAGCTCACACTTAATTGTAGACTTAAGTCTAAGAACAATTTGTTCTTGTGATGTGGCCCTGATAGATACTTACCCTCATGAAGAGATGGCTGCATAAAAGGGTAGTAGATTGATGACTGTATAAACCCACTCAATGGGGTTGAACAATGGCATTGTATGTGAATGGAATATTGAATTGGGTAAGATATGGGGGGGTTAAGCTATTATAGAAAAAGAGAAGAAGGGACTGGGGGTTCCTTGAGGGTGTGGTGGGGGAGAGAAGAAGTTCAAGAAGAAAGAAAATGTTTTAAAATGATTTGTTAGCAATTTCATAGCACTGCTTGATGTGATTGAGCTATGGAATTTGTTGATATCTGTAAGAGCTCCTAATAAAATGATAAATAAAAAGAAAAAAACCCAATAAGGATATATTAGCAAAGTGTGGTGAATAAATTAGATGGTGCCCAGCTATCAGAAAGAATAGTGTCTGGGGCCTAAAGGCTTATCTTAAAACAAACAGCCTCTACCTAGTTTTAAGACAGCTAAATCCACATAGAAGAAGCACAACAGTCTGTGTGATCCCAGGATTGTAAATGATAAAATATAGGAGTGGAAAAGGGACTGGTGTCAGAGCTGACATTCTGAGCATGTGGATTGAAGAAGTCTATGGATAACAGCAAAAGCCCCAAATCCATTGTACAAGATCTCTTTTCCTATTTTCTATTTTGTCATAATATTTGGGAAATCTTCCAGTATTTCTTGGGCTATTTTTATAATTTGGTCTTGTGAGATTTGTCTTGGAGCGCACTAATTTGGAGCCTATTGCTTCAATTCTACTGTTTTGATCCATTTAGTTCTTATTTAGAGTCTTATTTAGTTCTGATACTTAGTGTTTGTCATCTGTATTACATTTCTTCCACTACTCTATAATTAAGAGCAAGTTTAAGAGTCTCTTCAGACATCCACTTTGATCTTTTCTTTCTTTATTGTCTTTTTCATGACGTTTTGCTTTCTTCAGGTATGGTATTCTTGATGCCATCCCTTAGTTCATCAGGCTGTCAGTCATTCGTGTTCAATGTGTCAAATGTGTCCCTGTGAGATGGTCTTGAAATTCAGGTGGGATAGACTCAAGATCATATTTTGGCTCTTGTGGCCTTATTTTAATTTTTTCTAGCCTCTATCTGAAATTACATATGAACAATTGAGGGTTTGTTCCACTCACCAAGTTTTAGCGGCTGATATTGCGCTTCTCCATTATCTCTTATTGGAGATGTACTGAATTTAATTTCTGTGTCTTCCATTTAGAGAAGTCCAAGTGTGTAGTTGTCCTTTATGTTATTGAAAAAGGTATTTATGATTCAGTCATTGGTTCTGCAATGTTCTATCATATAATATCTAGCTTTATTTCTATAACCATGGTCATATTTTCCAACACTTTTCCTTCCTCTTTGTTTTCAAGTAATTATTAATGCATCTTGAATGCATGTTTTATCAATTTCAGACTGGAGATATTGGTAGAGTTGATCAACTTCTTTATTGCTAGCTTTTGCGATTGGTGCATAAATTTGAAAAATAGTTGTATAGATTGGAGTTCATTTTATACAGATAGATATAATCTATCACAGACAGCATTATACTTCGATTTAACCTAAACACAACTTCAGAGTTTTTTGTTTTATTTCGTCCCTAAATGACTTTATGAAAATGCTGAAAAACAGATGGGCCTCATGTCCATAGGTGTTTTACTGTAGACCAAGGGTTGATTCTTTTCAAGGATTATTACACACCCATCAATCTCAAACAGTGTAGGTTTGGTTCATAATTTTAATTCTCATGTCTATAATTCTCATATCTGCAAGCTATGCATAACATATCATCAACATCCTGTCCAACTAATCATCATTTCTTTAAAAAGCAAAATATTTCATGGATAATTTATATTTCTTTGTTCTTTATGTTCTAGTGTGTGGTAGAGTAAAAAGTCTGACCTCCAAACGTTATGAGAGAAACACTGGCCTCATTCACTAAGAAAAATTCCCTTGCTTTTGGGGACAGTATGGCTGCCTAGCTAGACCCATTAATGGCCAATGCGCTGTGTACCCCTCAATTGTAAGCTGCTCCCTTCTCTAAAAAGAATGTTCTTAAGCAAGTGGGAGCCACCAACCTAGGAAATTGCACTCTCTCATGGGATCCTATCCCCACTCATCCCATAGCCAAGGACTAATTGATCGAGGAGGAGCGCAACAGAGACCACACTCCCTTGAGCTCATTTTAGGTTACACTTCCTGCTCCAGAACTCCCCTGGAATGAGATTGGTGTAGATTCGAACTGATGTTAGATCCTTGCTTATGTCCTTCCTTTTCCCTTCCTGCTCTTCTTGTCCCTCCCCTAGACACTCAACAAGTCACATGTACCGAAATCCCAGGGGACTTGCTTCTAGGGAACTTGGCCTAAGATATTATGCAAGGACCTAACTCATTTGCATGAACAAGGAGCTCCACACAAATGTTTGGATTTACATAATTGTCTTTGGAACAGTATAAAATACAAGCTCACTAGTAGACTTTGAAAAATAACATGGTTTCCTATTTTCTTTTGTATGCAAAATTGTGTGAGATATTCCAAAGGTATCACCACAGCCTAGAAGGGAACCCAAACCTGATTTGTGAAACATAGGCTATTGCTCTTTCTATGTTCATTAGTCAAAATAAGAAAGATCAATTGGAATGAATATCAATTAATTGTGTCTACAATTGAATTTAGGAAGGTAAATTTTTCCTAAGGTTCTTACATAACATTTAGATTAAAGAGATGGGGATGGAGAGGGAACAAGATGGAGTGGAATAGTATAAGGGGATTTGAATATGTTAAATTATGAGAGCCATATTTCATGTAAGTATAAACAACTGAATATGGTATAAATGAAAGGAAAGGAAATATACATTCTTTTTGTCTTCTGTTGGCCTTGGCCTCACAGAATAATAAATAATAACCCAAACTCTCATTTAGAATATGCATTAATTTTATAAAATATAAGACATCAATTTTTCATTCATAATGAGAAATAAAACCATTCAGCAGATTAAATACTCATACTTACTGTTCACTTTATTCTTTCCCTCTAGCAAATTTATAGTGGAAACTAAATTAAAATAAGAATTTTTCATTGTTAAGGGTGAACTCTTGAGGCACAGGAAGATTTGAATAGCTGTACATTCCAAAATCATATCTTTAATCACCTGATTCCATGTTTTTCCCAATGGTTGGGGCATGTCTCCTGCAACAGGGCCTTCTTTGACCCTAGACCAGGCTACCCACTTCCCTGAATGGGATGGTAATACCTTGCCAGCGTGGCCTCTCTCATTACCATGATTTGGGGTTTTCTTGACTGGTCAGCTCCCTTTTTCTGGAAGCCATATTTTACTATTTTTTTCCTGGAATATTTATTCAATCTTAATTAAGTTTTCTGATATCAATGACATACATGATAAGACAACATTGAAAAACACTCAGATATAAGAGTCCCCCTCTTATAGTGAGGAAGAATTGTGTATATATTGTTGAAGGAGTCCTGGGCAGTACAGTTAGAAGTCTCAATATCATTACTAATACAAAGATGGGAGTTTGGAATCAACTCAATGGCTTATAGAATTAAAATCATTGCCAACTACTAATCGTTCTTTTCTTCAGAAGGTTAAATGTTCTTTTACAGTAGGCTCCAGCAAGTTTTTCCTGTAAATCACTATATAGTAAACACTTCAGGTTTCGTGAGTCATATGACTGCTGCAATTCAAACCTGCCAAATCAATACACCACTCATTGACAGGACATGAATTAATGGATGTGTCTGTGTTTCAATAAAACATTATTTAGCAAAGCAGGCAGCTGATGATTTGGTCTGTGAGCTGTAGTTTGCCTATCACAACTGTATACTTTGATTTAGAATGACTACAGAGTAACCCATGCACTTTGTTATTAAGAAAATATTTTATTTTCTAGTCAAGTTATTTGTAAAAGCTTTTCTCCTTTATTCTGACATATGTATTTTTGTAGGGTCTGCATTAATTTATAAGTAATTGACCAATGCCATCAATGGAGTGAGAGATGCAGGAAAGCCCACACATATTAACAGCATGTCTACTGACACTGAACATACCTTGTTACCTAGCAATGCCACTTCTCAGCATACACTGTATATGCTTTCACCAATGTCCACATGTAGGCTATTCATGGCAGAACTATTTATAATATCTAAACACTAAGAATAATCCAAAGAGCCACAGAGAAGAAATAATACATATGAGGAAACTCCAATAAGTCCATGGAGCAATAGAAGCAAGATATAGAGTTTTTTCCATGAACTTTTAAAAACCCCTTGTAAATAACTGTATTCTTAATATAAAATACACCTTCTTCTCACTTGCCAACTATCGCATTATCTGGCATTTTGCATTTATGAAATTGTAACAATAGCTACTCCCTGACAGTTTTAAGTATTAACAACATACATTGGTAAGAGAAATGCAGGCAAAAATAAAGCTTGCCTTGATAGTTAAGATTATGTGCCAACTAGGATAAGCCATGATTCACAATGGGTGGAAGTTATGCAATATTAAAAATCTGTCAGTTATGTAATGATGTGATTTGCAGTTATGTGATTTTTTTTTTTT
>NW_022111324.1:89640340-89656149 GCF_000313985.2 Echinops telfairi
AGCTGTAAATGATATAGTAACCTCGATTTTATCTGATGTGGTCTTCCTCCATTTTCACATAGAGTTTATTTCACAAAACGACTTGGTCTTTGGGATCTAACTATTACAATAAGTAAAAAGAGGATGTGTAGCAATGAGAATGAGTAAAGTACGTTACCTGCAGCAGTGTGTATGAATCTCAAACAAAATGTTGAGTGAAAGAAAGAGCACATACTGTTTGATTCAATTTCCATTAAGTTTTAAAGCTAATTTATAGGGTTAAAGGACTGTGTAGTGATAGCCCTTGGGAGAGAGACAATTAGTAACTGGAAGAGACAGGAAAAAATTTCTTAGTGCATCCAATTCCTGTTTATTCATCTGGCTTTACAGGCCAATTCACCTTTCTCTAAGTGCATAATATTTTAATTTTTTTAATGCCAGGAACAATAAGCTCAAATAACTTTCATTAAAACATGACATATTCCAGGTGCTGTGCTAGGCATTTTATGTACATTTAACTTAAAAACTCTTCAAAGGTGAGTTATACATACTAATTTCATAGTGAAAACTAAGGCTCAGAAAGGTACGGAACTTATATAAAGTCACACAGATGACAGGTGGTGAAGATGAGATTTTTTTTTATTGAAGATGAGATTCCACATTTGATTCCACATATATATGCCCGGAGAACAATACACAGCATTAGGAAATCAATGATTAAGTTGGCAATACTAGTCAGGGAGTGCTTTGAGGGAGAAATCCTGGAGATGATTTTGAAGGACAGGAAGACAGAGGAAGGTGGGCATTTAAGGCTGGAGTACTCTGTACTACCGTGAGGCAAAGAGATTAACTTGAAATAGAGCGGTGCCTCCTGGCTAGTTCATCTATCTAAATAAGAAGATAAAAGAGCTCCAGCCCATGTCACAGGCAAGGGTTTGGTTCTCTTCTGAGAGCTGCAAATAGTTTTAGGAAGAACCCATGTTCAGACACAGGCTCTGAGGGGCCTTGGCTGTTACAGCTAGAATCTGTATCGAAAAAGATCTTAAGGCTATAAATCTGGGAGATTAAGTAGAGGGAGAAGGAAGGTGCCACGAAGTCCAACAAGCAACATTCTCTAGGTCTACTGTGCATTAATTTCTCCCTGTCCCTCCCTTCTTTCCTTCACCAATCCCATTGTCCCTTCTTCCTTCTTGCAACAACTGAATAGTCATTATTTGCAAGCACAGTGCCAGGTACTACAACATCATTTTTTTTAAAACTATGCTCTCCATATAACCTAGTTCATGTACAAGCTTATGACATTATTTATTTGTCCCCAAATAGAAAGAAGGAAGTCTATGACCCAATAAGCAATGCCACAAATAACAGAAACTTTCAAATAAAGATTATTTACAGCATAGGCAGTAGATTGTGAGAATCTGCAACATTTATCTGAGACTCTGACGATTCCATAATCTTTGATGTGAGAAAAGTCTGGGTGCTAATAAAAATTATATACCTTTACATTTTGGTTTATATTTAGCTGCTGTACACACACTCCCCCAGGCCCTACACAAAGAGCACTTAAGGGCAGTGGCTTCTGCATTTAGAATTATACTTACATATTAATCTTAGCAATTTCAGTGCAATCCCTTTGGCATTGGGGGATTTGTGATTGCTGCTTTCAAAACACTCTTTGCAAAATATAGTGAAATAAATAGATTATCCCGTTAGAAAGAAGAAATGAATTGTGGGCATATTTTATCATGTGTACATAGAGAGCTGTTGTTTTTAATTGTGTCTAATTACCTTCTCATTTATTTATTTATGTAATTGCATGTATATGCCAGCAAAGACATCGCCATTATGGCTGTAAATTGTGCTTGATGCTGAGGGCAATAGCTGTAAAAATAGACATCATGGGATCTAGGAGTCTGGCTTAACCATTTCTGTAATGCTTCTACTCTAAGAGCAATATTTTATTCGTATTGTAAAATTTACAAGCTTACTGTCATGAGGTCTGCTTCATTCCAGGTAGGCCAGGCTTGAAATCCATTCCCAGTCTTCAGAGCTTAACAGAAGGGACCTTGATGAAATTTGAAGTATCTCAACTAACAAACTGTATGAATATTTATAGAAGCTGAACTCAATATTTGGTTATGGATTCCACACTAAATTTTAAAGAAAAGATTACTTGAAAAAGTTTGCTTTCATTTTAAGAATAACTTAGGTGGACAGTGGTGAGCAGGGGCAAAGGTCACAGTGCTGTAATTGCTACATTAGAATTCCCCTAATAAAAGGAAAAAGAGGAATGATCTAGGAAGCAAAGCTATGCATAGAGGTATAAGCATAGGTGTGTCCATATGTAAATACATTAATCCATAAAAATAGAGGTATTGGCCTAAGTACATATATTTATATGGCAATACACTGAGGTAGTAAGCAGACTTTAGGCCTCTACTCATACCCTCCTTCAAGAACACTTTGTTCTAACAAATTTGTAATCTGAGATGCTCACACTCCCAGTACAATTGCTGAAGACAAAATGGGTGCATAAGCAAATGTGGTGAGGAAGGCAGATGGTACCCTGCTATTAAAAGATATAGCATCTGGGGTTTTAAAGGCTTGAAGTGAAACAAGCAGCCACCCAGCAAGGAAACAACAAGCCCACATGGTAGAAGCACACCAGCCTGTGAGATCATGAGGTGTCATTGGGACCAGGTAACAAGCATCAGAAGACCCTTAACAAACAAACAAACAAACAAACAAACAAACAAAACAATATCATTGAGAATGAGAGGGGTCAGAGCAGAGACTCAATGCCCTTCTGTAGACAATGGAACATCCCCTAGAGACGGGTCACAGGGAAGGGATGAGTCAACGAGGGCACAGTAAAGCTCCAATGAAACACACAATATTCCTCTGGTTCCTGGAGGCTTCCTCACCCCCCACCACCATGACCCCAGTGATGCCTCTCACTTTAGACTAAACTGGAGAATGTACACAGATGTAGATAAGAGATAAGGGCTCACAACACATGCAACCCAGGAGCAGGGATGGGACTAGCGATACCAGACAGGTACGAAGAAGATGGGGTAGGAGGGGAAGGAGGAACCGATCATAATGATTGAAACACAACTGCAAACACCCCACCCCCCAGGAGGAAGAACCATGAAACCATGGGGGAAGGGCGACAGTGGTCAGTGTGAGATATGAAAATAATAATAATTTATAATCTATCAAGGGGTCATGAGCGTGGGGGAGGGGGAAGAGGAGCTGCTACCAAGGGCTCAATAGAAAGTAATTGTCTAGAAAAGAATGATGGCAACATCTGTAAAAATATGTCTGATACAATTGATGTATGGATTGTAATAAGAATTGTAAGAGCCCTCAAAAAATGATTAAAAAAAAAAATGCCCTCAGGAAGTGAGACAAGTTGTTCCTGTGTGCCGGGCATCCGAGGAGCAAAGGAACGTCGTCACGCTGCATTGCTGTGCTGGAGATGGCTGTTTTCATAGTAGGCATTATCTCTTATTCTGGTTTGCTTGTGAACAACTCCCGAGAGCTTGAATTTTCAGTCATTTTGTGAGCCAGGGGTTAAACACTGCCATTAGTAAAACGTGAATTATATAAACTTGCAATTTAATGATATATAGTAAAAATAAAGTTAAATACTCTAAATAGTTCATCTCCTAATTATTTTATTACAGTAAATCCAATCCCTCGTGGTCATTTACATTATTTGTGTCAATGTGGAAATATATGTGTCTGTGTGAGTACGACAAAGTTTGTGGGAGGGGAGCTCTCAGGATCTTCATTTGCTGATGGGGTCAATCAAAGTAAAGAGAAACAGCTGCAGAGGTATTCTAACAATTGGAACTCAGAGTGTGTGAAATATAAATTTAGGACAATTGGAAGTGGTCAAAAATGAAATGGAACGCATGAAGGTGGATATCCTAGGCATGGTGAGCTGAAACGGACTGGCATTGGCCATTTTCAACTAGAAAATCAGATGATTTACCGCGGTGGGAATAACACAATCAAGAGGAATGGCATGACATTCATTGTCAGAAAAGTTCTTGTTAAATCCATCATGACATACAATGCTATGGATTATATACAATGTTATCAGATTATCTATCTGCCTTCAAGGATTTCCAATATATATAACTATTATTCAAATTTATGCACCAACCACAAAAGCTAGTGATGAAGAAATTGAAGAATTCTACCCATGACTTCAGTCAGAAATTGATCAAACATGCAATCAAGATGCATTGGTGCATGGAATGCAAAAGTTGAAAAAAAACAGAGGAAGGAAGGGGAGTTGGAAAATATGGACTTGGTGATAGAAATGAAGCTGGAGATTACACAATAGAATTTACAAAACCAATGACCTGTTCATAGCAAATACTTTTTTCAATAACACAGAAACCAACTATACACATTGACTTCCCCAGACAGAATGCACAGAAATCAAATTGACTACATCTGTGGGAAGACATGAGGGAGAAGCTCAATATCAGCAGCTAAAATTGGACCAGTGGTCGACTGTGGAAAAGATAATTAATTGCTCTATTTAAGTTCAGGATAAAGGCAAAGGAAAATAAAACAAGTCCACAGGGGTCAAAATACAACTTTTAATTGATCCCACCCCAAATTTGAGAACATTTCAGGAACAGATTTGACACATTGAACATTAAGGACAGAAGACCTGATGAACTGTGGGAGAACGTCAAGAATATCATTCATGAGGAAAGAAAAGGTTCACTAAAAATACAGGAAGAAAGGAAAGGATAAAAGTGGATGTCAGAAGAGACCATGAAACTTGTTCTTAATCGCCGTGGATACATAAGACAAATGGAAGAAGAGATGAAGTCAAGCAGCTGAACAGACAATTGCAAAGGGAAACTCGAGACGACAACTTGAAAAGCCACATATTACAACAAAATGTGTAAGAACCTAGAATTCGAAACTGAAAGGGAAGAACATGCGCGGCCTATCTGAAGCTGAGAGAAAAAAATGAAAGTCTCCAGTTTGAACTTTGAAAGACTCTATAGACAAAATATTGAATGGTGCAGGAAGCATCGAGAGAAGATGGAAAGAAAACGCAGCATCACTGAACCCGAGAGAACTAGTAGACAGTCCACCATTGCAGGAGGTAGCATATAAGCAAGAACCAGTGGAGCTCAAGTAAGAAGCTCAACCTGCACTGAACACGTTGGTCAATGACATGGCTCCAGGAATTGACGGAATGCCTGGTGAAATGTTTCAGACAGGGCAGGAGGCTCTGGACGCACTCACTTGTCTGTGCCGGGAAGTTTGGAAGGCAGCTCCCTGGCTCACTGACTGGAAGAGATACATATTTGTGCCCACTTCAAAGACAAGCGACCCAACAGAATGCTCAAACTGTAGAATGATATCATAATTACATCACACATGAGTAAAATGTTACTTGAGATCATCCAACAATGGCTGCTGCAGTACATTCACAGGGAGCTCTGACATTCAGGCCAGATTCAGAAAAGGACATGGAACAAAAGACATCTTTCTTGGTTTCAGATGGAACTTGGCTAAAAGCAGGGAGTACTAGAAAGATTTGTGTTTTGCTTGTGTTTCATTGGCGATGCAAAGGCATTCAACTGTGTGGATCATAATAAACTGTTTGGATCATAATAAACGGTGATTGCCCTTGAGATGAATGGGAATTCTGAAACACTTCATTGTGCTCGTGCAGAACTTGGACTTGGATCAAGAGGAAGTTGTGCCAACAGGACAAGAGAAGTCTGCCTGGTTTAAAATCAGGAAAGATGGGCCTCGGGGTTGTATTCTCTCATCAAACTTGTTCAGTCTCTATGCTGAGCAAATTTTCAGCAAGGCTGGATTATAAAAAGACGAATATGGATTGGAGGAAAGCTTAACCTGCGGTATGACACAATCTTATTTGCTGAAAGTGAGGAGGAATTGAAGCCCTTGCTGACGAACATAAAGGATTGTTACCTTCAGTATGGACTTCACTCAAGGTAAGGAAGACCCAAATCCTCCCAAGTGGACCAATAGGTAATATCATGATGAATGGAGAAAATTTTGAAGTTGTCAAGGATTTTGTCTTACTGGGATCCTCAATCAATGTTCATGGAAACAGTAGTCAACAACAGTCAAGAGATCAAGAGAAAGACACATTGCATTAGACAAGACCTCTTTAGAATATTGGAGAGCAAGGATGTTTCCTTGAGGACTAAGGTAGGCCTGACTCAAATTATGGTCTTCTCCATTGCATCATATACATGAAAAAGTTGGACATTGAATAAGAAGACCATAGAAGAACAGATGCATTTGAATTGTGGTGCTGGAGAAGAATACTGAAAGTACAATCGACTGCTGAAAGGACAAACCTATCTGTATTGGAAGAAGTTAGTTCAGAGTGCTCTTTAGAGGCAAGGATGGCAAGACTTCATCTTACAAACTTTGAACATATTGTCAGGCAAGACCAGTCCCTGGAGAAGGACATCATGTTTGGTCCATCCATAAAGTGAAGGGACAGTGAAAAAGAAGGAGGCCCTCGATGAGATGGATTGACACCATGGCTGCATCAATGAAAACCAGTATAGGAACAAGTGTGAGCATGGTGCACGACCAAGCAGCGTTCCGTTCTGTTCTGCATTGGTCACTATGGACTGGAGCCAACTCGATGGCAGCTAACAACACATGTGAAAATATTACCATGATGTGCTACTGCATCTTGCCCAAGCCTACTTTCAGTGGCCTCGTTGATATTGGCCATGGTTGGAAATGCTTAAACTTCAGAACTCTGTAAGTGCTAAATATAAGAAGTGTTTATGTATGTATTAGAGATCCAGTTGTGATATATTTACCAGCACACCATGATTGCGTCTCACGGTTTTTCTTTCCTCCCCACTGTTTGTTGCCGTTTCCATTTCTGCACATCCGTCCTTCCCTGACACTGTCCAGCTCCACTTTCCAGGAACAGACCTACTGTTGTCTCCCAGGCGGGCTGTTCAAGTGTGAAAAACACCATTTGTGGTGTCTGTGTTGCCATCAGCAGGCCCATATGCCTTCCCCAGACCTTACCCCACTCTTTCTGCCATTCTAGCAGCCTGGAGAGCACGGACCGCTTTCTTAGCTTAGAGAATCGAAAGTCAAGGAGGGGGAAACAGCAGAGTTGGCCTGACTGTAGGAGTCCGGAAACCATGATTTTGAGTCTAGACTTCATCACATTTTATCTTGTGACTCCTGATAAATTACACACATTATATGGACCTTGTGGCCCAAACTTGTGCTATCTGGTGCAGAAATACCTGAGAAGGTGGTTGGTATACCAGTAAGTATTCTGTAATGGCCTTGTCACTTCTGACACTTTGAGTTGTCTTTGTTAAAAATGTATTTTTCTAAAAAAAATACCCTGCATTCTTTTATGCTTCCCCCCACCCCCTATCATGACCCCAGCTCTACCTTACAAATCTGGCTAGACCAGAGCTTATACACTGGTACAGATAAGAGCTCTTGATACACAGAATCCAGGACAGATAATTACCTCCCCCTTGGAACAATAATGGGAGTAGTGTTACCATGAGGGTAGGGGGAAGGTGAGGGGAGAAAAGGGGAACCTATCTCAATGATCAACATATTACCCCCCACCCCCCAAGGGGGATGAACAACAGAAACAGGTGAAGGGAGACAGGGGATGGTATAAGATATTAAAATGATAATAATTTATAATTTATCGAGGGTTCATGATGGTGGGGGGGTGGGGGTGGGAGGGAAAAATGAGGAGCTGATACCAAGGACTCAAGTAGAAATAAAATGTTTTGAAAAGGACGATGGCAACAAATGTACAAATATGCTTGACAATAGATGTATGGATTGTTACAAGAGCTGTAAGAGTTCCCAATAAAATGATTTAAAAAATAATCTACAGGGATAATATGCTAACAAAAATGAACCTATATTAGACTAGCATCATAGAATATTAGAATTGAAAGAAATCTTTAAGATTAGTCTAATAAAGTCCTTGAGTGGTATAAATAGTTAATATACTGATTGTTAACCCAATCTGAGGTTCAAGTTCAAGTTCACCCAGGGGCACTTCAGAAGTATGACTTGGTGATCTGTCACTACTACGGAGTCAATGCTAACTAAAACAACCTCCGGTGGGTTTCTGAAACTGTCACCGTTAGCAGGAATAGAAATCCCAGTCTTGCTCCTGAGTAGCTACTGGTGGTTTTGAAGTGCCACCCAAACGATCACAGCCCGATGTGTAACCACTACACCAGCAGGACTCTTAGACTTCCTCATAAACGTGCTCTTGTGCCTGTGGGGGTTGACTCCTAAGTGTCCTGTTGTTTTAATATTCTCTGCTTTCTTTGCTATTGAGGTTTCAATCTGTTTTACTTTGTTATTTTGTTTGTTTGTTTTCCTCTATATAAAATCCAGGATAGGTAAATCTAGAGAGATAGTAACTGAATTAATGAATCCTTGGAGATATGGCTGGGGAGGTTGGAGGAAAATGGGGATCTAATGATGAGTACAAGAGTGAAAAAATATTCTAAAATTGCTGGTAGCAGTGACTGTACAACTCTTATTGATGTGATTGAACTATTGAATTGTATGGTGTGTGGCTAATGCCAATACAACTGTTTAAAAAAATAGAACTCTGTGGAGCACAGCTCTAAGACAGCAAGCTACTGATTGCTTCATTCTTGTTGCTATTTTGGTATCCCCCGCCCCCCATGTCTTAACAAATAAAAAGATTAAGGAACTTAAAAGCATTCGGACAACCAGTAAGTACAAGAACCACCACTATCTCAGAAATAATTTCAACTACAGCAAAAGGCCTTATTTGGGATTTTTGTGCTAGGAAGACCACAGGCTAGCTCGGTTGCCTTAGGAGAGAAAATAAAGGAGGTGAGGGGGCAAGTTATTACAAAGATACATGTTTATTGTTAAGATGATAGTGTATGAAAATAAGAATAATAATGTTATTTTATTGCTTTCTAAAGGCCAGGTATTATTACACTCAACCTTCACAACAACCCTGTGAATTGTTTTATTCTTATTACAGATGAGGAGATGAGGCTTACAGATGAATTCCATGCTTATTCATGCCCTTAGTATGCGCCAAGTTGAAAAATGAGCTCAAATCTGCCTGACTTCAGGGTCTGTGCCCTTTATGTGAAGGACGTGCTCTTATGGGAACACAAGCCACTACATAGCTGGATCTCGTGGCAGTGAACCACGGAAAGGGTGAGGCTGAATCTCACCAAGACTCACAGTTTCTTGGATCTGCTTCTTTTTCAGCATTGGCACTGTCCTTCACCCTTGATAAATGGGCATCGAACTCTGACTGGACCGTGGCTGCAGTGGTGGTGATATCAGCTCCTCCAGGTCATGTCCTCCGACTCTGGACCTCAGTATCCTGACTCCAAAATGCAAAAGGAGAATTTGTGTTGACCCTGTTTCTTTTGCAGCCTGGTCCTACATTTAAATACCTTGCAGCCTTTGAGTCTGGCCCCCACTCCTGATCCTTTTAGTTGTAAGCATACAGCTCAACATACTGTCTACTAAAGTCATACTTTTAATATCTGGCTTCCTAAGACATTCCTGATAACTCTAGTGTCTCCTTTTACAATCCATGGATCTTACCTGGGCAGCTTTTTGTGGGTGACATTTCCCACTGTTCCTTGATTATAGTTAATGTGAGTTCATTTGACCTTCTGATCTAGGCACCAAGGGCCACAAAGCACAAACTCTGTATCTGATTGAGTTTTTTAATATCTCCAGCATTTAATACGGTAGCAGGTGGTCCAGAAGTGTTGATTGAAGAAATGAGCTGACATTTGGCAGATGGGGAGGCTAGATCTACACCAGTAAAAGCAAGTGTAAAATTAAAGTAGTGATTCAGATCATTGAAATGATTCTTTTATTTGCCTCCATTCATTGGCGGTATTGGTAAAAGTATAAAATTCTTGTTCTTCCTTATTCGGAGTACTGGTCTATTTTGAATTTTGCTTGGGTAGTATTCTCTTGGCCCAAATACCTAGAGTAAGTATAATTGGGGGCAATAGACATTGCCCCCAAATAGTCATGAATGACCCAGCCAAGGGTGCCAAGTAAACAAGTCATTTTTGGCTAAGGAGAAAGCAGACTCACAGTGCTTATCAAGCCCAGTTTAACTTTCATTCCTGGGCTCATAGGAGTTCCCATACCTCCTCACCTATGCACTGGAGTTATGTGGGTGTTAAGGCCAATAGGATGAAATGCATCACTTCAAAGTGGAGGCAGTTGAGAGTGGGAGTTAATTCTTTAGCTCTACTTTCCTCCACCACAGCAATGGCAGAGGTTCTGTGCAGAAATGGTAAGGCCATGACGGACCACCAAAGACAGATAGCTAGTACAGTCCCCTGGTTTGTATCTAACTTTGCATGCACAAGAAATAAGCCCTGGTTATATTATGTTTTAAAGTTAACCAATATTAACTTGTTACCAAGAAGTACTGTAACCTATCTGCACCTGCATAAGCCTCCGGAACCCACAGCCTGTGGTTTTCTCTGGCCTGTGGACTCTTACAATGGTCACTTTCCTCATCTCAGATTCTGCAGGGTATGTAGCTTAGAAATTCAATGCAGTAGTGGTGAGAACTATAAACACCAGAAATGGTATCATATTGGAACCAATTCTGATACTTAATAGCTGTGAAACGTTGAGTTATTTAAAATCTCGACACCTTTTCTCATCTGTAGAAGGGAGGTGAGACAACATCACAGGCCATTCATGAGAATAAAATGAAGTAGCATATTTAGCATACTCTGTATTTTTTCATACCTTGTCCCTTCTCTTTCCATTTTTACCAAATGTTATTATCTCATAAAGCTGCCCAAAAGGCAAGTTATGAGCCAGCTCTACCAATGCTGGTCTCAGCAAATTCGATTCTAGTCAACAGAGACAACTTTTCTTCTGGATGCTCACAAGATAATGATTCTCCAGTAATATTATAGAATTTTACTTGCTTCTTGACCATGACATTTTAAATCTGAGTGAAGGTCTGAAATCCATCAATGAGCTCATTAGCCATAGTGAGCGTTTATAGCTCTATATTCACACTTTAGGATTAAATAATAAGATTTCATCGAATGATTTGTTATTCTTCCATTTGTAAGGGTTAGCCTGAGCCTTAGAGAGGGTTTATAGCTCTATATTCGCACTTTGGGATTAAATAATAAGGTTTCATCAAATGATATGGTTATTTTTTTCATTTGTCCTCCCTCAATGGACTTTAAAATAACAGAGACCTAAGTCAAGGCTTTTGTCTAACAGGATGTAAAAGATTAGTTGCCCAATAAATGTTGTATGTGTGTATGTGTTAGTAGTAATTTCATGAAACCAAATGTTTCCTACCAGTCACGCTGTATGGATTTAGAAAGTTTCTTTTTCAAAGCCTGCTGCAATTTTGGACTGATTCTAAAAGATTAAAAAAGAAAGTGACCCAACTTCAGCAGATTTCAAGTTTAGGGGGAAAAAAGTAGACCTCTATATTTCCTAAATAGAAATGAAAAAATAACAGGCAAGAAACGTCAAGCATCCCCCATGTCCATCTCCTGGGTTGTCTGTGTCAAAGCCACACTCTTAGGGTGCACCACCACCACACCTGGAGGCACAAGCTTGAGAAGTGGCCCGTTGCCAGCCAGGTAGGAGCTTTTTTCATAACCATCCACCTTGCTCCCAGCTGCCCTTGGGACTGAAGGGATTTCTTTGGGAAGCAAGCACCCCGACCTCACTCACCATCAAAGCCCGCACAAACTACTTCTGGAAACAGTCCCTGACTTAGGATAGCAGCTAGGCCAGATAAAGACATCTAAGACTGGCTTCCACCCCTCGTGCCTCCCCCTGCCCACTACCCAGTGAGCGCCTTGCCTGGTGCCAACCTAGCCAGCCATAGGTTTTATTTCATTTTTCTCTTTTCTGTCTGGGTCCTTTCTCTGACCCAGTTTCCTCTTTTCCTTATGTCCTTTTCATTCTCTTGTATTTTTATTTCTATGCTTTCCTAGTTTCTTTCTTTCAGTCTTTTATATTTTTGCTTGTTTTTTGCTATTCTTTTTCACTTTTCTGATTCCCCTTTCCTAGTTTGGTTTGTTGTACTTTCTGTCTTTTGTCTTTCTTTGTAGGTACTCCTGTTTTTACATTCCTTTCTAATTACTATGTTATTTTTTCTTGATATTTTTGCTTGTTTTCACATACTTATTTATATAAATCATTTTTTCTCAGTCACTTGGTTTATTTTTTCTGTTTTTACATTTTTTTCTTTCTTCTTCTTTTTTCTTGTCCCACCCAACTGGTGACAACTGTGTTCAAATGACCCAGTCACAATCACACTTCCATCTAGTGGGCAAGGACCACTTCCTGTTCCTATACCAACTGATCATCAAATTAACACAAATAAAAAAGCACCACAATGTCTTAGACAAAACAGACTATTTCAATTCACACTAAGATATGAGACAGATTAAATTAAACAAACAAACAAACAAACAATATACAGGGTAAAAGTAACTTTCTGGGGCAAAAAAAGGCATTGGAACTGCATGGTAAGGAATTAAAAACAGTGATATTTATGTACTTTCAATGGATTGAGAGAGTAACCAAGAGAGATTACCAATGAAATGACAGAACACAGGGGGGAAAAATGGAAGAATTCATGAAAATACTATAACAAGCTAATAAAATAAATGAAAAAACAGGAACCAAGAAAAACATCAAATAGGAACACATAAGATTAATACTAATGTATGAATTGTTATAAGAGCTGTAAGAGCCCCCAATAAAATAATCTTTAAAAATATTAATACTAAGATTTCAGAAATAGATGATGCATTTAAAAAGAGTAGTATTTGATGGAAGGCAGAATTAGTTATCTTGTAGATAAATCTCTTAGTATTAACCTGATAGACAATGATTTTAATAAAGAACTAAAAATCCAAAGAAAATCCAAGAATGGAACATTATCAAGAGGAAAAATTTACTTGTGCTAGCAATTTTAGAAGAGGAAGGGACTACAAAAGCACAGAGAAAATTGTCTAAGAATTTTTGGAATAAATCTTCCCTAAAACAATGAAAACAAGAAGATAAACATTCAAGAAACTGAACAAACCCCAAACAGGATAGAACTTGAAAGAATAACACGATGCCACATCACAATCAAAATTTTCAAAACCAAAGACAGAAAGTATCCTGAGAGTAGCTCAGGAAAAATGAAAAGTTACCTAAAAGACTAAACTCTGATTTCTCAACAGAAACCAATGGTTTGATGCATATAAAACTGAATGGGGGTGGGGGTGGGGGAAGAATTGCCACAAAAATAGAAGAGCTCGCAAAAGTGTCCCTCAAATATGGTGGCAAAGTTAGAACACTTCCAGGTAAATAAAAATTATAGGCATTTGTAAAATATAACCAACTTTACAAGAACTGCTAAGGGGAGTTCTTTGGAAACAGAATCAACAGCAATAGAGATCCACCTGGGATTAATGCACAGGACAAAACCACTCAGAAGTCTACCCAGATACAAAAGTATCCAAAGTAAAGCAAACTTCCAAACTCACTGCCATTGAGTTGATTCTAACTCCGCAATCCTGTCGGACAAGGGAGAACTGGTTCTGTGAGCTTCCTAGACTGGAACTCTTCACAGGGATAGAAAGCCCCGTCTTTCTCTCGTGAAGTGGCTGCTGGTTTCAACCGCTGATCCTGCGCTTGCAGCCAAAAGTGTGATCACTGCAACACCAGGGTGCCTATAAAAGAAGCTTATAAAGGTAAAAACAGGGAACCAGAGATTCAA
Organism: Echinops telfairi; assembly: GCF_000313985.2. Taxonomy (NCBI): domain Eukaryota; kingdom Metazoa; phylum Chordata; class Mammalia; order Afrosoricida; family Tenrecidae; genus Echinops; species Echinops telfairi. The sequence goes on from NW_022111324.1 coordinate 89,654,145, forward strand.
TTTGTAATTACAAAGTGAAAAGAGAGAAACTTACAAGACTTTCCAATGGAGATAAAGTCAAGGAGATTTCAAGATATAGCAGCCTGTTTTGAACATGAGAAGAAATTAATGTTAGAGGATAACCTCAAAGAAAATGAATAATCCTCACAAAAATGAAAAGTAATAAAGATTTACTAAACACTAAATCATCAGTGATGACAAAAATGACCAAAAAAACACTCCTAAACAAAATGACTCAGCAAAGAAAAATATTTGGAATAAAGAAACCGGTAGCACAAAAGCACGCAGAGAAAGAGCGAACATGACAGCAATACCTCCCCTCCAATCCATAATTTTACTGCCTATAAATGGATCAAATGCAACAGTCAAAAGACAGAGCAGAGCAGACTGAATGAAACAACAGGATCTATCAATATCAATAACAAGAGCTACATCTTGGACACAAAGACAAAAATTGACTAAAATCAAAGGTTGGAAAAATATATCATGCTAACTGCCATCAAAATAGAGTGACCTCACGGGGCTGCTGTCCCGGTTCTGAGATGATGGTCTGTACAAGTATAGTATAGTATGTTTCCTCTGTATGTGCTAAACTTCACAGATAAAAAAGAACATTTCAATCAATTAATTTAAAAAATTTAAGTGAGAAAAGGGTCACAGCCTGGAAAATCCTCAAGTTTCTTTCTCCATCAAATCTATGCGCTGGTCGGAGTGGTTGTAAAAGCAACAAAATTAAAATTGAAACTGACTTCAATACTTTTGTAGCATCGGAGCTAGTTTCAAACAAACAAAATAGGTGTTAAGGCAAAATCAAGTATAAGAGACCATTTTATAATGATTAAAAGGTCAAATAAACAAAAGATACAAAATAGTAAATATTTGACATGCAATGAAAGAGCCCCAAAATACATTAGTCAAATTCTTACCAAATTTATGAGAAAAGTGGTAGGAGACTTGAAAACAACACTCTAAATCAGGAATAGAAGTACTAGAAAAATCTCAGCAAAGACACATAAGAACTAAACAACACAACCAACCAACTTGACCTCACAGACACACACAAAGCATGTGTCCACCCAATTGCAGGATAATATACATTCTGTTCCAGGGCACATGGAACATTCTCCAGAATAAATAATATGTAGGCCACAAAGCAAATCTCAGTAAATTTTAAAACATTGAGATATTACAAACCATGTTCTATGGTCACAGTGTTATAAAATTAGAAACCAACAATGGGTAGATCATGGGGGAAAATCATCAATTACATGGAAATTGAATAACATTTTGCGTGAAAACTACTGGATAGTAGAAGAAAAAACGCAGGTCTGCGTGTGTCACTGATATGTTTGAATGATGCTGTTTTTGACAATCATCTTTGTCATGAAATTGGAAAATTTATTTAATCTAGATTGAGGCTTGGTTAGCTATTTCTATCAACAACAACAAAGAACTATTTTTGGTGTTGTTGGCTGTGTAGTCTCTGTCACAATGCCTCAGCCATACTCTTGTGACACAGTAACCACTTTATGTAAATGAATGAGTCTGGCTGTGTTCCAATAAAACTTTATTGATGAACCATGACATAGATTGTCATAGATTGTCATATGTCATAAAATAATCTTAGTTCTGTGCCTCCCATAAATAAGCTCTCCTGGCTCATGGGCTGCACAGATTGGAAAGTGAGCAGGTCATTGCTTTCTCAAACCTGCTATAGATGCTAAATAATTTCTATACTTTTGATGATCGGATCTATGACAGGATGAAGAGGGAACATTTTCCAGAAAGCAGCCAAATGAGGGACATCCATTGTATTGCCTGACTTTTTCTTTTCCTGAAACTTTTCTGGCAATTCTTAGGTCTGAAAAATGAAATGCCTTTTCATTGTTGTTGTTGTGGTTGCTTTCTAGCCCATAGCTCCTTTCTACACCTTGAGATCTGTACGCCTCTTAAAACCGTAATGTAAAGTCCATTCCTATTCTATAAAACGCAAACAGAAAACCCC
>NW_022111324.1:89656445-89657438 GCF_000313985.2 Echinops telfairi
ACAAACAGCAAGGCAGGTCACCAACTGTCAGCCAGGTCACCAACCGTCAGTCCCCAGCTTCAGAGATGTAGGACTGCCCCTGCGGCACTTTGAGACTGTAATCTTCACTGGAGTTGAAATCTTTGTCTTTTTCCCTTCTTACTCTGTATAAAGGATATTAAAGTGAATGTTTTAACCACACAATTATAGAAACAGAATGAGCAATGACTAGGCAAAGAAAAATGTGTATTTTCTGAATCTACAAAGGAGTTAAGTTAAATCTGCTGTATAAAGTCACAAAGATTACATTTGTTTCTATCCTCTCCACAGAAACAGCGGTAGCACGGTATCCTTGAAGTCCATGTGTTGCTGCTTTTAGCTGCGGTCCACTTATTTTGATTCACGGTGACCTCATATGTGTTCTAGGGATGTTCAAAGACTCAGCCCTTCAGAAGGAGACAGCCAAGTGTGTCTTCAGAGCCTCTCTGGGTGAGTCCAAACCACCAGCCTTTCAGCGCGTAATCAAGCATGTGACCATTGGCACCACCCAGGGACTTCCAGTAATGTAACAGTGTAGACCAACCAGCAGCATGCTGCCTTTCTCCATCCATAGGAGGTCTGTTGTTTTATGAAACACATCCTTTTTCTTATGCTCCTGAGAACAATGGGGGAATTTATGAATGCGTGTTCTGTAATTTACCTGCCCAACCTCAGGTGGTCAGATAAAATAGGACCTTCTGGGGAAATTATAGGAATGTGTTAGTCTGGGTACATTAGAGAAACAAATCCATAGAAACTCATATATAAGAGAGTTTTATATAAAGGGTAAGCGCACATCAAGAAAACATCCCAACCCAGTGCTGCCCAAGCCCACAAGTCCAACATTAACTCATATGCCCAACACCAATCCACAAAGTCCTCCTCCATCTCACAAAACACTATGATGGCAACTGCAGGAGGAAAGATGAATCAGTGAACATGTAAGCATCTCTGCGCTGGCAAGGGTCTCCACAC
>NW_022111324.1:89657538-89662171 GCF_000313985.2 Echinops telfairi
CACACAGGTGCTCCAGAACTCAGGGCTACATCGGGGTAGGTCCATGTGGCTTCTCCTGAGGGATGTCTTGCAGTAAGTGAGCCTTGCCAGCTGAAGCAGGGAACTGGCTAAGGCAGCTGCACCCTGGTCTGACCATCAGAGAGCAAGAGACCCGAGGCTCACCGAGGCATTTATCTCTCCGTTCTTCAATTAACCCCATATGTGTTTACTGGCCAGGTTGGCACAAGAAACTTTAACTATCTCAAGGAATTACCATGGAAACACAGAAGTTACTGTTCTGAATTCTGAAAAATACAGATATGAGAAAGAAGTATCTCTGATAGGAACAGAAAGTTTCATTCACTCAATGACTTGTTGGCTGGAAATCTTACACTGGACAGAAGAATGGAAATGGAGCCTGGCTTCCTCTTATTTGGAGGCTACTGCGGGGGGGTTCTCTTTGCCATTGATGGTGGTGTCCACAGCCTCAGACTCCTGAACTAGTGTCCAGAGAAGCTGCCTCCTGCTGACAGGTCAGGAAAGAGGCACCTTCTTGTTTATTTCACGATTAAACAAACAAAAATTCCAAAAATGAATAAATAAATAAAATTAAAAGCCGTTCTCTTGATTTTCTCCTGCAGCCGTCAATCAATAGATTATGAAGAAAAGCATTTGAAAACATCATCATGGTAGAGCACATTTCACTAAAGCAGTACTTACATGTACGCACCAGGTGATGCGAGGTGGACACTAAAAGCAGTGGCCTCATTACTTTGTAAAGTGCTTCTGGGTCCTAGCCAGGTGTGGCAGGTGATCAAGATGTTAGATCTCTGAGAAGCCAGTGGTGGGACAGATGTGAACCCACATCATTTATATGTCCAGGATCTAATGAAAAGTTGAACATTTGTCTCGGATCACCATTTCATTTGGGCCTTTGTGAGACTCTGTTTATAATGAAGCTCCTGTCTGCTCTGGCTTCAGTCAGCTGATGACGGTTTTTTCCTCTTCATGAGCAAGGGATATTAGAAAAAAGAGAGATAAATGGGCTCAAAGTTCAAGCAACTTTACAGGCCTGATGGAATTTTTTCTCTATAATGGAACTTTGAAACCTTCTTTAGACAGGGTCTAGATGGTATCCTCATCCATTTCTCTGTCCTTAAACTTTTCTGTACAAAGTTTTTTCAAGACTACTAATGAATACTTCATCATCCTTCTTGGAATATTTTTCACGGATAGATAACTATATTTCTAAGGAAAATTTTCCGAATACTGAATCAGAATCTCTCCAACCTCATCTACACTAATTTTGGTTTATTTCTTTCATAGCATGTTAATGAGTGAAAAAAGAAATTGTTTCCACTATACTCCCCTTTATCCCTCATCAATCTTTCTCTTGCATTCTCCAAAGTAAAGCTAGACACACAAATCAGAAAGCATCATGCACTCTATTGTGGGCTAAAAACAGAAAATGAAATCAGAAAATGCTGAGCTCAACCATCATGCCTTTTGTTCAAGACACTGAACTTGTACAATTTCGCTACATTTACTCATCTGTTTAACTGTATCCCACCACAAAAGTTGCACAGATTCGAACAGAATTTTGGTATTTTATATAATAGAGTTGCCCTTTGAGGTTTCCTGAGAGATATCTTTCAGAAATAGCAACACGGTGGCTAAAATTAATAGAAATAGCTGAATGTGGCTGAAATTAATAGAAATAAATTGTGGTCATTACATAATCTGGTGTTAATTTGGGACTTTAGGGGATTAAGAGGGAAGAGGTGGAGTCCAGTCTGTCAATCGGGTGATAGCCAATGAGGCCTGTGTGTGGGCATGGCCTTCTCTGAGAATTCTAGGCACTGTGGTGTTTCCTCCTTGAGGGTGGGAGACATCTTCTCACTCTACTCACTCCCTTGGAGACTCTCTACTGACAAGGCTGACTCTCTGTGAGACATCGCTGAGGAGAAGCCACATGGACCTACTCTGATGCAATCAGACCTATGAAGCCGGAGAAGCCACACAGAGAACCCTGCCAGCGCTGAGATGCTTACAACGCCACTGGATCCAAAGACGTTCTACCCACTGGCTTGTGATTGTCCTGCATACAGTGTCATTGCCCGTGTTTCGTGATTCTGAAGAGGACTTTATAGATCGGTATCGGACTGGGCTTGGACTGGACAGGGTTGGGATGCTTTCTTAATGTATAATTACCCTTTATATAAATCTCTTTCTTATGCACATATGAGTTTCTATGGATTTGTTTCTCTAGTCTCTCCAGACTAACACATAAATTATCTACATTAAATGTGCAAAGGGAGAGAGCTGATGGTTTAAGATATAAAATTAATAATCATTTATCATTTATCAGAGGTCCATGAGGGTGGGAAAATGGGGGAGGGAGGGGAAAAAGAGGAGCTAACCCCAAGGCCTAAGCAGAAAGAAAATGTGTTGAAATTGATGATGTACAAATGTGTTTGATACAATTGACAGTTGGATTGTTATAAGAGCTGTAAGCACCCCAATAAAATGATTTAGTAATTAAAAAAAAATGATGCTACTAGTGCACCATTGATATTTTACTGCATTGGTGACTGGTGTGAGTTTGTCTTTTTCAGCTCCTATTTCTATATCTCAAATGATTAGAGTCATGGATGAGAACTGGCGGGAAACTGATTCAGGTGCTCTAAGACCATCGGGAGGAAGGCGAGGGCAGTGAGTGCTAGATGGGGTTCTAGCAGCAAATGGCCTGGTCTTGAGTCCTGGCCTTATTATTTACTAGCTGTGTGACTTTGGGTCTGTTTCTTAACCCCTCTTTGTCTTAGTTGACTAACCTATGAAAGCTTTAAGGGTGCTGGCGAAAGGAATTGGATTAATATAAGCAAAAGTAGTGAGAACAGTATAGTGTCTAGTATTTAGGAAGTGCTGTAAGTATTCACTATTATGCCTATCCCCAGGGCATTTGCTGTCTAGCTTGGAATACACGACATGCAGCAGCACATTTGACAAATGCTAAATGAATACTGGTGGCCTATAGAGAGTCTATAAAACCTCAAGGAAAAGAAGAGTGTGCTCTGAACTGAGGTCTTTAATGGATCTTATTTAGCTAGATTTAAACTAAAATCTTGAGACCTGGTGACATATCCCCTCTTTGGGAATAATTGATGGGGTTGGAGTAAAAGCGGTGGACATTTTATTCTGAGGTCCCTGTGATAAGGCTACTACAATAAGAGAGATCCATTCAGGGTGTTATCTCTAATGTCAAAAACAGACACACCGAGAGAAGGCTTAGGACAACTTTACATTGTTGATTTGATTTAAGATTTAGATTAATTTGTAAAAGGTTCAAGATCGATGCAAGAAAGCACTCTTAGAGATAAATAACCTATCTCTTACTCTGCCAATTAGCTCTTGAGTAAACGGTGACCTGTACCTCTGATAATTTACCATCTTTATGGGAACCCCATTTATATAAACAATTCCCTTTGTGTAGTTACGTGGGCTTCCATTTCCCCCACCGCTTGGTCCTATGCTTTCCTCTGTGTCAGGGGAGGAGCCTGCCTAGTTCACCTTTAACTCCTGAGACCTCACCGCTTAGCCTCAGTTGTGTTACCACCTTTATCTAGAGTTCCCTCAGCCTGCAGGATTCCAGAGAATCTGAGGCTGTCTTATGAGTTCCCTTCCCTTGTAAGTCACACGGAGCCTATACTTGCTGGCTTTCTGAATGGGGAGGCAATCTTAACTGTGGTAGGAGAGTATTTGCTGACATGTTGGATGCTGTTTCGTTTGCAGTGCACGACAAGAGCTAAGGAACTTGCCTATGGCACTGCATCCGAGAGGTCAGGGCTTCACGAAAGACAGCTTGTAACATTGAGGAGACTTGGTGACACAGGGAATAAGTGTAAGTTTCGTAAAGCAACTTACCAAAGGTCGGTGGTTCGAACCCACCAGCCCATGTATGGTAGAAAGATGTGGCAGTCTGCTCCTGCCAAGATTTATGGTGCTGGCAACACTGTGAAGGAGTCCTAGTCCTGTGGAGTTACTATGAACTGAAACGGATTCAACTGCAGTGGGTTGTTTGTTTTGTCACTTTATCGTACACATTCACACACAGAGATAGAGACACTCTCACATGCATATAAATATAGCTATGAGTACATGCATTTCTTTTCCATTCCGCATGTTGACTATTCTGATGAAATAGCAATGCAAATAAATAGATATCTGATGAAGAAAAGTACCACAGAGGGAAAAATGAAAATGGTTTCTCATTAAATGCCTGTTTCTATGATACTTTAATACCCTCAGGCAGTGACCTAATGATGAGTTTTTGATTTTTATCTAAAACGCATTCTCGAGAACTGATGAATAATATAATTTTCTTAGGAAAACAACAGATTGATTTTTCTTTAATTTATTCTGAGATACAAACACGCACTGGCGTATTTTTGGTAATTTATTCCAAAGCATGATTCAGTCACCTTCCCTCTTGCTTGGAGGCCTTAACAAAGGCAGGAAAGAGGAGGACACGTTGGCCTTAGGGACTTGCTAAGGAAAAGTCCGTAGGTGACCGCTCCGATACTGCCTGAAAGGAGTGTTTCAGTCTAGTACAGTGCTGCAAGGCTGCGTGTCCCAGCAGCTATGTTTGTCGGGGGGG
>NW_022111324.1:89663901-89673196 GCF_000313985.2 Echinops telfairi
GGTGTAAGCATCTCAGCACTGGCAGGGGTCTCCACATGGCTTCTCCAGCTCAGGGCACTAGTGTAGTTCCATGTGTCTTGCCAGCAGAGCGTCTCCCAGGGAGTAAGCAGAGAGAGAGAACTGTCTCCTGCCTCCAAGGAGGAAAGACAGGAGTTCCCAGAATTCTCAGGAGAAGACCATGCCCACCAGAGGCCTCACTGGTTATATCTTGGTTGACAGGTCAGACTCCACCCCTTCGCTCCAAATCCTTGCAAATTGACACCAGATTATGTAACTGCCACACTAGGAGAATAAGCTGAACAATAATGGTAAAAGAAGAGACAAGTGAATTATCTGCTGGCCTGATACTGAGGGGCCATTTTGAATCTTGCCAGTAGCAGTCAATAGAAATAGTGCCTTGACCTACAAGTGCCCACATCAGTTGCTGGCAGACAACCAGAGAGATGAAATCCTCCTCTTGCTCCCCAAATCTTCCTGGTGACAAGAAGTGGAACAAACTCCCACCCTCACCCACCCATTAGCTGGTGACACCCCCTCTCCTCCCACAAACACCTTGTTCCACCTGAGGTTGAAGATACACCTTCATAAGTTGGGTGCTAGAGGCTCCACCCCTGTATGAGAGCTTTTCTCTAGGAGACCAGCAGAATGAGGAGTGCCAGATGGATGGCCTGCCCGTGGCCCCTCCTGGGAAGGCAAGATCTCCTTGCATAACCAGCTGCCCTTCCTCCAGCTGCCCTTTGGGCCTGAAATAGTTCATTCAGGGAACAAACAACTTGACCTCAGTCACACTCTGAGCTGTCAAAGATTACTTCTCGATCAGGTGCTCTGATACCAGACACCCTCGTGAACACCATATGGGGCCAGGCATCCGATAAACTACCCCTGCCCACTTTACTGTCGTGGATGACAGAATTCCGAACCTTTCTGGATGCTCTGCCCAACACCATTTTCTTCTCTCCGAGTTCTTACTCCCCAGTTTTCTGTTACATTGTTTTTGCTTTGTTTCTAAGTTTCCTTCCCATCCCTTATTCTTTCTCTGCTTTCCTTTTTAAAAAAATATGTTTAAGACAGAAATTTATATCAAGAAGTAATTATGCATGAATAAAATATCCCAGCCCAGTCCAGATCAAGTCCATAAGTCCGATATTAACTCATGAATTCCTCTTCGGACACACACAGCACATGCAATGATGCTGAATTCTACTTTCCCTTCTATATTTTACTCTCTTTTCAGCTATTTTTCTTTACTCTTCCCTTCTTTTAATGTATTCAATTTTTTTCTCTTCATTTTTTCTGTACTATTCTTTTTCCTTCTCACCAGTTTTCTTTATTGTATTTACATCTTTTATGTCTTCTTTTTATTAAAAATTTATTTTCTTTTTTGTTATTAAATTCTAACCTTTTACTATTTGCTTCTCCTCCCACACTTTAGTTTTCTTTATTAAATTTATTTTTCAGTCTTCTTTGTTTTTGTTTTATTTCTCTTCCCTTCTTTTTTCCCCAGTGAGTGAGAGTCAAGAACCTCAGCCAACACCATCCAAACCTGCCCTCAACGGTCCGACATGAACAGCAAGGTAGGGAGTGCCCAAGACCACATCAATAAATAGCAAATAATTAAAAACCAATACAACTACCCTGGGAGGTCTCAGAGAAAATAATTGCAGCTCACATAAAGAAACATGAATAAACAAGACAGAGTAAAGGCCAACTGCGAGTCTTATTGATTCTTTGGACTGTTGTGATTTCTGTTTTATTTCTTTCTGCTCTGATCTTTATTATTTATTTTCCCCGGGTGAGTGTGGGCTTATCTGCTTCTTGTTTCTGGTTGTTGGAGCTGCTGGGTTAGGATTCTTGACCTGGGTTCTTCCTTCTCTTTTGATGTGTTCAGTGATTGCTAGAAACCGCTTCTGGGCAGAAAGAGTTGCAAGCACAGATCTAGGTTCCCACATCATGGGGAGAGGTATGGAAACACTTAAATTAGAAGATATCAGTAGGGCAAATAACACTGGTTCTTAAATATTTCTTTCTTTAAAAAAAAAATACATTGAGAAAAAGCCTTTAAAAATGGCAAGAGAGAAGTTCCACTGGTGCTCAGTAGCCTAATAAATTACAATCACCCACTTCAAGCTCCAACTTTCTTTGGAATTAGTTCCAAGTGGCACACTTGGAACTATCTCCATAACTACTATCAGAGATTTTGCAGTTAGGACACATTTTTCCCCCCATGGGGCCTATTACTTAGTTTTCAATGGTGTCAGCATTTATATTTTGAATGTAATAGAAGAGGGTTTCAAAAATTTATGGGAAAATTCCCTTAGCCTTTTGTGATAGGTAGATGATTGTATGCCAACTAGTCACTCCTGGCTAGGGGTGGAGTCAAACGTGTCTATCTGATCACAGTCTGATGCTGTGCCCTTGGGGATGTGGCTCTCTCACTTTGCCTTCCTGCCTGTCGGGACTCTCTGCCACTGACCCTGACTGCAGCTGGAGAACTGTCATGTTTCCATCAACCTTGGGTACACATGACTCTGTACCCACTTGCCCATGATCTTTCTGAATTCTCCATCATTGCATATGCTGCCTGAGTCTGAAGGGAGGTTGGACTAGGCTGAAACAGTTTCTTGATATATTATTATTTCTTTATATAAAGCTCTTTCTTATACATATGTGAATGTCGCTGGACTTGTTTTCCTTGCCAATGATCCCTAACACACTTTTCATTGTATTTTCCATGAAATTGTTATAACCCCCTCATAATTGCTTTCCTTTATAAATATTCTGAAATTCAGCCATAGTCTTTTCATGCTTTTTCTTTATCATTTGAGAGTGACTTCTGCATATGAAAAACCTATATGACCTAAGGCAGAAGCTTGGGTAATTTGCTTAACATAGCACAAATTGTTGCTACAACATGTCTTCTCATATGAGTATATAGCCCTAAATTGTTATATACCCTTCAGAAAAATTACTGATCTCCTTTTAAACTCTTTGCTTGCTTAAATCTGGGGCTGAATGGTTTTGATTCTCAGATATCTTACCTAGACAACACTGAGCCATCAACAAGTAGGACTATTCTTGTTCAAATCACTCTCCAGCAGTCCACTAACAGATGCTTACAAAGCTAAGTTTATTAGTCAGGACCACCCCCCTAGGAAAAAAAAAAACAGAATCTACAGAAAGTGCTTAATGTAAAGATTTTAATTCAGAGATTTGACTACACAAGTGATAGGGAAGCTAACAAGACAATGGATATAAATCAGGTTATCCATTTATTAGCCACAGTCATATTTTACTAGGAAGACAAAAATAGAGGCAATGTTACAGGAGCGCAGGAGGCACGGTCACTAAATAGGAGGTGAGACCATGCTTGATTCGTTCGACTAGAGCTAGAGCCACAAGCAGATACTTCCTATCGTTAATGGAGAAGTTACTCCTGGCAGAGTGAAAGGAGAAGTAATATGTGTCTTCTTCTTCTCTGTGCCCTCTAAACTCTGCCCACTGCTCCCCAATTTCCATGAATCAAAACCAGGAGGAAGGGCTTGGAATAGATCCAAGAGCAAACAGACCCAGGATCGAAACTCAAGTCCTGAATCCGATTTTCTTAGGCAGTCACCCAGCCTCTCTTTTCAGTGCTGAATGGTCGCTCACATAGTCTGATCCCCTCAGCACAACCTCTTCTCACCTTCTCCCTTCCAGGAACAGGATGATCAACTTAGCTGGTAAGGGGATAGAGGAGAGAAGAAGCCAGAAAGATAGAGTGCTCTGAAGGGAGTCATCAAATATAATGATGCTTTAAGCACACTCGATTGTATCTTGCCATTAGGCCAGGTTTATGTGAGGGATTAACACATTGTCAATTATAATTTGTTATTGCATCAATAAACCAAGGGTTTTGCTTAAAATATTGAATGTGAGTCCAAAATATTACAAAAATAGGAGGATAAACAGAGTCTGATTCGTTGATTAAGGTCAGAGGAAAGCTTGGTCCACTGTGTGATGGCAGGTCTCAGGCAGTGAGGGTGCACTGAGGATGCAGCACCAGTGGCTCTGGAGGAGGTGAGTTGGACCCAAGACTCAGTAGAAGGCCAACAGAGACTTGAATGAGCTTCTGCTGCTAATTGCTTATCCCGTCTCAATGTCTAGTTTGCTTCAAAGCCATCAGGAGGAGGGCAGAGTCCTCAAAGTAAGGCTGAGATGAGATGTCGCTGTCTACCGCGCGTCTTTTCTCAATGCCCAGGTTGTCTGCTACGACACGTAATTAGATTTAAACAAGTCCTCACGATGTCCAGTTTACTCCAGGGAGGTAGGTCGAGACTCTAAGACAAGCCTCGGAGGAGCTGCTCCTGATGACTGTTCTTCTCCCAGAGCCCAGCTTGCCTGCTGCTCATCATGACTAGGCCTCCAGAGGCAGGTGGTGTACAGACAAGTCCCCACCGATGCTTGTTTTGGGGTCTGAGCACTGATTGCTCCATCTGAAGAAATCAATTAAAGACATTCCTTTCATTCCCTCAAGTAGTCATGTTTATATAATTTTCTCTCCAGATGAGGAGTCTTTAGTTAAAACATAGTGTTGCTTTTACAGCTGGTACATCATGCAGACCATTAACTTTTTCTTTGGGTAAATGGGGAGGCATGTGTCAGTGCCGAAATTATGTCAACTGACCTTTTAATTAAAATTATAACTCTCCATAGGTACAAGGGAGAAACCTGAGCCAGAAGATCAGATAGGATAATTGTAATATCTAGACAAGACGGTGACTCTGGCCAGGGGTTACTACCATGGATGCAAAGTAAGGAAGAGGAAAAATGAAACCCATTGGGGGAAGGTGTCCACAAAGCTGGGATAAAGACCTTAGGGTGTGGGATCCAAGAGTCAAGTGAGAGAAGTACATGGAGGCAGACACGTGAATGATGAAGTACGTATTGGCATGGGTAAAGGGGAGGAATATTGAGAATATTAATTTTTTGTTCTCAGTTTTGGAGGCAAATAAGTTGAACTTAAGTGGAGTGGGTAAGATAGGATGGATAGAGGTCTTAGGGCAGCAAGAGTAGACAACATTCCCAGCTTGCTTTGCGAGTGGAGAAATGTGAGAGCAGATCAGGAAACTGAGTTGGTTATTTTATTACTTTCTTTGAATTGAAGAAGTAAGTGTTTGATTGGATGTTAGACATAATAGTGCACTAGAAGGAGCCCTGGTGATGCTGTGGGCCAGGCATTGAGTTGCTAATTGCAAGGTCAGCAGGTCAAACCCACCAGCTGCTCCACAGGAGAAAGATGACACTCCAGTGAAGATTTGCAGTCTCTGAACTGTATGAAGTTTGCTATGAGCCAGAAAACATCTTGATGACAGTGGGGTTTTGTTTTGCTTTTTGGATAGACAGGAGAAGAATGATGATTTAGAACAAAAGGGGAAGCTTTGCTGAAATGATGTTCTTGAGAAGCAAGGGAGGATTGAATTTTAGCGTGATCAAACCCATTTGTTTCCTGGAGCTGTCCTGGTGTTAGTACCAACAGTTTTGGTTATTAGGAAACCCTTAAGTATGGGTAAAACAGGATGATTGGTCGCCCTAAATCTAAAGCACCAACAAAGGACCTCTCTTTAATAGCAACTCAAGTAGTTTCATCTACGTCAGATCGGGAAACTAAGACCCCCAGGGCCGAATCCAGCACCACCTAAGAGTAAGGAAGAAGGGCTATGTGTTAGTCTGGGTAGACGAGAGAAACAAATCCATGGACACACATATGTGTATAAGAAAGAGATTTATATACAAGAGCAATTGAACATTGAGAAAACATCCCAGCCCAGTCCAGATCAAGTCCATAAGTCCGATATTAACCCATATGTCTGATACCAATCTATAAAGTCCTCTTCAGACTCACGAAACACATGCAATGATGCCGAATGTAGAAGATCACAGGCCAGTGGGTAGAAAGTCCTTGGATCCAGTGTCATTGGAAATATCTCAGTGCTGGCAGGGGTCTCTGCATGGCTTCTCCAGCACCCAGGGCTGCATCAGGGTGGGTCCATGTGTCTTGTCAGCTGCTATGTCTCCCAGGGGGTGAAGCAGTCAGAGAGAAGGGTCTCCCACCTACAAGGAGGAAGTACCAGATTCCCCAGAATTCTCAGGAGAAGGCAAGGCCCACACAGAGGCCTCATTGGCTATGATCTGATTGACAAGCTAGACCCCACCCCTATACTTTTCATCCTCAAAATGACAAACAATTTTATATCTACCACAGGCTAAAATATGAATATTTAATGATGTGACAATTATATGAAATTCAAATGTCAATATCCTTAAGTAAGTTCATAAATGCACTTACATGTTATGTAAGTATCTCAAACCACAGTGTTCATGCAGAATATTGAATATACTATGCACTGCCAGACTAAACAAACTCAAGCAATTGTCGGTCCTAAGCACTCTGTAGGGCAGAATAGAACTTCCCTGTGGCTTTCCAAGTCTGTAGATATTTACAGGAGTAGAAAGCCTTATCTTTCTCCCACAGAGTGACCGATGGGTTTGAATTCCTGACCTTGTGGTTAACAGCACAATTCATCACCGGCTCTGCTACCAGGGCTCCTTTGGACTGCTGGAAGGACTGGCAGCAGGATCAACAAATCCGTTTTGGAAAACCAGAATGCTCTTTAGAAGTGAAGACGGTGAGACTTTGTCTCACGTTCTTTGGACTAATTATCAAGAAGGACCCATCCCTGAAAAGACATCATGTTGGGTAAAGTAGAGGTAAATAAAAATGAGGAAGACCATAAAGGAGATGGAGTGACACAATGGCTGAAACACGGGGCTCAAGCATAATAATGATTGTGAGGCTGGTGCAGGACGGGATAGAGTTTTGTTCTGTTGTACGTAGGAGCACTGAGTCAGAGTCCACTGGATGGTACCTACCAACACAACAGCCCAAAGCTGCTTCTTGGCCCACAAATCTTAAAATGCTCCCTATCTTGTGTGTGGGTTGGGGGGTTGTATTTCTAAGCCTTGATCTACGGTAATAAGGAGGAAGGAAGAGTTTATGGGCACCGTTCCTGTGGTGGGTACTGTGGAAGTTCTCTTCCAGTTGTTTCCATTTCCTCAGTGAGGCAGGAAACAAAACTAAGATCACCGTCTGACAATAAAATTGGGAAGGAGATGCTGGAGGCCTGGGAGGGAAGTGTAAGATGAAATAGTTGCTGCTGTATCCAAAATCCTTGGACACAACTTCAAATGGGCCTTCACAGTCACGAAGGGCAGGAAAGAATTGAAATATGTTTCCGTTTTAGTGGGTACAGTTTTTTTTTCCACTTATGATCAAACATAATCACTCATAGGAAAAAGTACTTAGCAATACGTTATTGAGATCGTGGAAGAAAAAAATCTAACTTGTATCCAAAGATATAAAACAGGAACCTGCTTCCTATTAAAATATTGCCCATATTACTTACCATATCTGTGTAATTAATGAGAAATCACACCAACCATGCATTCTTTGGAAGTAGATGTATGGGATAAGATCATTTGAGAAAAATCCTACATGGAGAACTATTGACTATATCGTTTGTTTGCCTTCCATTGTCTTGATGTGATTGTACACTTTGCTTAGTTGATAAGGACTCTTCATGTGAAAGAGCGATAGATAATATCCTTATAGGTCTCTGGCTCAGACTCAAATGCTAAATCATGTCAAGATAAGAATATCACTTTATTATTTAAATTTGAAAAGGTGTGATTAAAAATGTCATTTCATGGATATATAATAAAGATTCCTATAATCAGTTGCCCAGAATAAACCACACTATTCAGCGGATGGCTTTAGGGAGACAACCTAACAGATGTTTAAGACAACAAAGGAAAGTTAAAAATATCATAAACATCAAAGTGTTAGCAAAAATTGTGTATTGATTTTGGGGTGAGGGAATGAAATAGGTTTAACTTTAAAATGAGAGTCTGATATTGCTTTTATGCAACAGATATTGTTTCTATGTAGCATGGAAAAATAAACACTTCTACAAATCATAGAAACATTCACAAACAGAAATAGCAAAATATGGACTTATTTTTGCTCCACACATGTCTAAAGATGGTGTTTCCGTCTCTCTAATTCTTCTCTGAGTAATTTGGAGCTCTTTTTTTGCACCACATCAAAATGGCAGTTTTCACATCCTTAATGGATTGGAATTGTATTCCTTTAAATGATTTTCTTGAGTTTTGGAAGCAAAAACAAGTCTTACAGGGCAAGTTTAGGGCTGTAGAGTGGAAAAAATTGCATAGGCCAGCCATTGCTAAATTCAAAGAATATTCAAAGCAGGAACATTCTTGTGATGGGAAAAATTCCTTCGAGCAATTTTCTTGGTCTTTTTCTCATCTACTCAGTTTTCAACTTTCTGAAAGCTTCATAATAGCAACCCCCCATGACCCTGAGATCTTGGAAACATCTATCAAGTTTGCCCCTATGGGATCACAAAAGCAGTCACCATACCCAGTTGGATAGTCTCTCTGCCTTGAATTTAACTGGTTCGGCAGACCCTCTTCGTTGATAGGGTGTTTTACTGAAGGCACTGTAATGAGACAGAGACATGTATATACTGAGAAAACTTGTTTGCAGTCATTCATTGAGAGGAGAAATATGTTTAAATACATATTGTTTGAAATAAGCCCGTACATGTATAAACAGGAACTAGGTAGCAATATTTTTCACTTGCCTTTGTAAATGCTGTGAACATTTATGTCAAACCCAGGAGAAGACAAAAGATGAAACTTATGGGAAAGCAGTACTTTGAATGATAAAGAATTCTATCTGTGTGAAAAAATGTCTCTCTCCAGTCCACAGAAGAACAAACTGGTAAGCTGGCAAACTGCTTCATGAGACATGAAAGGGAATGAACTGAACTCATTCTAATTCCAATGTATTTGGTGGCAATTTCACTCTGGGATATCAGACAGGGGTCTTCTGTGGAAAGAGCAGTAACAGCCCTACACAGAATCTCTCTTCTTCCTCAGAAATGTGGCACTTCTTGCCCACCAAAAGACTTCAGTTTTCCAAGAAGTCAAGACTAGAGGAGGCGGACCAGGCTCGCTTGCACAGAGACTGAGATGGAAGAGCACAACTTAACTGGTAACATTTTCCAAAGTATCTTAGAGAACAGGAGGGGACTAGGACTGAGGTTAACTTCTTAACAAGATAAAGTGGCCCAGGAATGGGCTTGGGATGACTCTCCTCTTCCTAGTCTTTATAAGTCCCACCAAATGGCTGTGGGGGGCCAGGCATATAAGATGCTGGAGACTCTAACTTGAGGAT